>NW_028261383.1:39780288-40022788 GCF_051295495.1 Thamnophis sirtalis
TTCAAACACCTTATGCATTATTTCAATGTGTTTTTACAGATTTGGTAGCAGAATGCATTCTGAAATTATTTTCCAAATGAAGGTGTGTAAAAGAACTTTTCTTGAGCCAAAACCTGCTTTGAAAGATTGGAAGAACTGCCACGTTCAGAAGATAACTGCATTTCCTTACCCTTATGTATTCAGGAAATATAGATTGAACTGGTTCATTTTAATATGAGACCCAACAAAATTCCCCAGCATCCTTAACCTAATCTAAAATTGATGCAAAGGAAAGTAGAAAGAAAAGATACTACTCATCTCAAAAGCAATCTGTAATTCCCAGGTTTCATCAATCATTTTTTTTATTCTTCAACATTCCCAAATAGACTGGTAACAAGCAAACAAGAGATGCATGCAGAAGTGGGGGAATGCCTTAATTCAGTGGTTCTTATATTTGTCTTCACCACAGAGCCCCTTTAAATACTTTTTATGGCCATGAAGCATGGCCACAGCACCAGTGGTGGGTTCCGGTACGGTTGGAACGGCCCTGGCGTCACCCACATGGATGTGTGCGGCGTGCGCATGCGTCATAGCTGCAAACTATGCTTCCACAAGCCTCTGTGATGCTCCAGCTGCTCGGTGGAGCATAATACAAGCATTGTATGCACCATGTGCATGCATGGAAGCACTGAAAGCTTTAAAACACGGTAAGGAGCTCAGGCGGGTGGGCGGGCCCTACAGAGCACCCTACTAAAATGGTACCCAGTGCTCCAGGCAGGCTCCGGTACGCCCGTACCAGGCATACCGTCTGCAACCCACCACTTCCACAGACCCCCCTCCCAAGACTTAACTCAAAATTTAACTCATAAGATTTCTTCAAGCTTTGTGGACCCCCTGTGGCATCATGGACCTTCAGAGGTTTGCAGACCACAGATTGGGAATCACTGCCTTAATTTATGTAATTGGTTGTCTTGAGTGCTCCATGATTTGAAATTTAAGCATTTGGCATCTCATAGGGAGCTCCTGAACTGTAGTTAGCTTAAAGAGTCCTTTCTAATTCTATTATTTATTATGATTCCATGAATCTAACCTATTTCAATGTATACGTGACGTACAATGACAATAAATCTATAATCCCATTGTATATGATATATATGATATATATGATATGATATGATATGACATGGCTTGAGTGCACAAATATGACCTATTGTCTCTGAACATTTAATTTTGAAATGATCTCAGTTTGAGCATTATCAGTCAAATTAACAGGTGGTTTCAATGACACACAGTCATTGCACTGTTCTAAGCTCTTCTTCTTCTTCTAGATTTCTTCTAGAGTCAGTCTGGTCGAGGACCTATACTCCGATGCTCTAGAGGGATGTGGTGGCTCAGTGGCTAAGATGCTGAGCTTGTCGATCAGAAAGGTCGGCAGTTCGAATCCCTAGTGCCATGTAACAGAGTGAGCTCCTGTTACTTGTCCCGGCTTCTGCCAACCTAGCAGTTCGAAAGCATGTAAAAATGCAAGTAGAAAAATAGGAACCACCTTTGGTGGGAAGGTAACAGTGTTCCACGCATCTTCAGCATTTAGTCATGCTGGCCACATGACCATGGAGATGTCTTTGGACAGTGCTGGCTCTTCGGCTTTGAAACAGAGATGAGCACCGCCCCCTAGAGTCGGGAACGACTAGTACATATGTGCGAGGGGAACCTTTACCTACTGTAAGCTCTTGTTGAAGTTGTGACTTCTTCTAGAGTCAGTCTGCTCTAGGACCTATACTCTGATGCTCTTAGGCAAATACTATCATTTGTTGTTTATGGAGCTCTCCTTGAAAGCAGTCCAGAAAGTGCAGCTATTTCAGAAGAACCTGAAACTTATAAACTAAGATGGCTTTCTAGGAAAATATTTCCACAAGCGCCTGGTTTCTTTTCATTTAGAAGCAAAATTCAAAATCTTAGTGCATATCTCTGAAGCCCTACCAGTCTTGTTAGGCAGGTCCCCAGGAGAATGCCTGTTCCCACGGTAATAGGAAAAGGCAACCAACCCTGAGAATCTTTAGATGTCATAAGCAGGGAAGGGGGTTATCATTCTCATCAGCTGTCAAGATTCCGTCAAGCTTCATTAAAAAATGTAAAATAACCTATGCTTTCGAATCTTTTTATCCCTTTGTTTACTGTCTTCTCTCTCTTTGGAAATCTGTTTGGCAATTCATTCCACGTATTGCTATAACCCTGAAACATAAAATAGTAGCTTTCTCTAACAAGAGCAGCAGGGACACACCCATTTTTCAAGTTGTGCGGAATTGATGTGAGCAAGTTTGCATTCATTTTAAGTCCCTCCCCCTTCCTTAAGGGCTGGAGGCACCATTCTGCCATGTGCTCAGTGAATGCTTTCACCTCTCCCCCCCCATTTTTAAATCCCCTCCTTTAATAATATTACAAGATGGATTTATAACATACCGAGAGCTAATATCAAAATGAAAATGGGTTTTCTGCCAGGAACAACAGTGTGGTTAATTTGCCTACAGCTATTGTATCATCTTGCTACAGTAGGAAATAACTTTCTAATGTACTGTTGTCTACAAAGCTGGATGACATCTGGGTAGCAGAATATAATATTAAAAAAGTCAAAGCACTAAACATTAAAAAGTCAAAGCACTAAAGCTGGCAGTAAAATTGGGAGCTGGAAAAAATGGAATTTGGATTTGGAGATATTGGTCCATTGCTGGGAGAAAGTGGCAAGAAAGTGACAAGCAACAGGGAGAAAGCAGAACTATTTAACTCATTTTTTGCATCTGTCTTTACACAAAGGGATAAAACAGTCCAACCTATCAAAAACAGCACCACAAATATCAGATTAGGAATGCAAATTGAAATAGGGAAGAAAATGGTAAGTGAGCACCTGTCTACCCTAGACGAGTTCAAATCACCAGGACCGGACAGATTATATCCCAGGGTTTTGAAGGAACTGGCATATGGGATCTCAGAACCACTGATCTATATCTTTCAGAGATCCTGGAGCACCGGGGAACTGCCAGAGGACTGGAAAAGAGCTGATGTGGTTCCCATTTTCAAAAAAGGAAAAAAATAGATCCAGGAAACTATAGACCTATCAGCCTGACCTCAATACCAGGAAAGATGCTGGAAAAGATAATCAAGCAACGAATTAGTGAAAAACCTAGAAGTAAACAAAGTAATAGCTAAAAGCCAACATGGGTTTGTCAAAAACAGATCATGCCAGACTAATCTTATTGCATTCTTTGACAAAGTGACAAAATTAGTAGACCAGAGGAATGCCATCGATATAGTTTACTTGGACTTCAGTAAGGCATTTGATAAGGTAGCCCATAACCTACAACTAGATAAAGTAGAAGAATGTGGGTTGGACAGCATCACCACCAGATGGATTCCTAACTGGCTAACCAACAGCACTCAATGTGTAGTCCTCAATGGAACTGCATCTACATGGAGGGAAGTATGCAATGGAGTACCCCAAGGCTCTGTTTTAGGCCCAGTACTCTTCAACATCTTCATCAATGATTTGGATGAGGGAATAAATGGGAAACTCATCGAATTTGCAGATGACACCAAGCTGGCAGGAATAGCAATAGCAGTTAGATTTATATACCGCTTCATAGGGCTTTCAGCCCTCTCTAAGCAGTTTACAGAGTCAGCATATTGCCCCCAACAACAATCCTGGTCCTCATTTTACCCACCTCAGAAGGATGGAAGGCTGAGTCAACCCTGAGCGGGTGAGATTTGAACAGCCGAACTGCAGAACTGCAGTCAGCTGAAGTAGCCTGCAGTGCTGCATTTAACCACTGTGCCACCTCGGCTCCACAGCCAACACTCCAGAAGATAGGCTTAAGATACAGAAGGATCTTGACAAACTTGAACATTGGGCACTATCTAATAAAATGAAATTCAATAGTGAAAAGAGTAAGGTTCTACATTTAGGCAAGAAAAACGAAATGCACAGATACAATATAAGTGGTACCTTCCTCAATAGTAGTAACTGTGAAGGGGATCTTGAAGTCCTAGTGGACAACCATTTAAATATGAGTCAGCAGTGTACAGAAGCTGCCAAAAAGCCAACACAGTTCTACATAAACAGAGGGATAGAATCAAGATCACGTGAAGTGTTAATACCACTTTATAATGCCTTGGTAAGATCACACTTGGAATATTGCATTCAGTTTCAGTTGCCACGGTGTAGAAAAGATGTGGAGACTCTAGAAAGAATGCAGAGAAGAGCAACAAAGATGATTAGGGGACTGGAGACTAAAACATATGAAGAACGGTTGCAGAAACTGGGTATGTCTAGTTTAATGAAAAGAAGGACTAGGGGAGACATGATAGCAGTGTTCCAATATCTCAGGGGTTGCCACAAAGAAGAGGGAGTCAAACTATTCTCCAAAGCACCTGAGGGCAGAACAAGAAGCAATGGGTGAAAACTAATCAAGAAGAGAAGCAACTTAAACTGAGGAGAACTTTCCTGACAGTTAGAAGAATTAATCAGTGGAAAAGCTTGCCTCCAGAAGTTGTGAATGTCCCAACACTAGAAGTCTTTAAGAAGATGTTGGATAGCCATTTGTCTGAAACGGTATAAGGTTTCCTGCCTAGGTAGGGGGTGGTGGACTAGAAGACCTCCAAGGTCCCTTCCAACTTTGCTATTGTATTATATTGTATTGTATATACCAATAATCCTTGTACATCAATCAATACATAGTGTTTGTTTATTTATCACATTTCTAACTGCCCATCTCATCTGGTATAAGTATAAATAGTATACATACTAAGTATAAACAGTGTATAGCCCTAAAATGCTAGTGTTGATCTTAAAAGCTGGGGTAGAATGGAGTCTGGAGGGAGGGGCTGCTTTTCAGAGGATAAAAGGACAGTGCAGTGTAGCTTGGAAAATTTGGTTGGCAGGATGAGGGTTAAAACAGCTCTTCCCTATCGTTTCCCAGAGTATATCTATAGTTACACAAATAGTTGCTTTAATCTGGCAAGATTCTGTCTGTAGATGAAGAACAGTGAAGGAAACTGTTCTTAAGTAATTCCATAAGTGATTCTTGGTTCTTGACAAAAGCCCTCCATGGCATGGGACTGGGTTATCTGAAGGACCACCTCTTCCTGATTTCATCTCCCTATACCCAACAGATCCAAAAGAATGGGCAAGTTACGGGTTCTGCTGTCCCAGGAGTTTCATTTGGCAGCCCCTAGACAGCAAGCCTCTTCTTCCATGGTGTCTACATTATGAATTTTCTTCCCCTCAGAGATTAAAAGATTAACAGAGTTGGAAGGAACTTTGTACTGCAGATCATCTAGTCCAACCCCCACCCCCATCCGCCCAAGAAGGAAGCCCTACACCATCTCTGACAAATGACAGTCCAATCTCTTCTTAAAAGCCTCCAGTTATGAAGCTCCCACAACTTCCGAAGGCAAGTTGTTCCATTGGTTGACTGTTCGCACTGTCAGAAAATTTCTCCTTATTTCTTTCTCCTTGATCAGCTTTCATCCATTATTCCTAGTCTGGCCTTCGGGTGCCTTGGAAAATAGCTTGACTCCTTCACTCCTACATTTCCAAAGGTCCTTTAAGACTTTGCTATGTCAGCAGGCCTGGGGACTGCAGGGGATGACTGAACTAGTTATATGAGTCCCTTATTGTTAATAGTCCTCTGCTTATTACTTTTTTTCTTAGTTTTGTTCTTATAGCTTTTAACGCTTTAAAAAAATGTTATATCATGGTTTGTATTTCTACTTTTATTGCATTGTTGCATGTCCAGAGTCGCTTTCTGTGAGATGGGCAGCCATATACATTTGATTAATAAATAATGATAATAATAAATAAGAGAAGACAAATGTCAGGCCCTTGAACTATGTTGCAACCCCTTCATTTTCTTTCCAGCAGTTTGCCTGGTATTATCAGCTGCATTAATGTGCCTATATGCAGATATTTGCAGAAAAACTGATAAATATTATTCAAGAAAAAATTACCTTGGTTTTAAAAAAATGTGCTGAATCAAAAATATGATTAATGCAACAGGTCAATAGAATTGCCAAAGCAGTCAAAACCATGATAAAATTGTCAGGCCTGAAAGCCATCTTTTACATTGGGACTTCAGTCCTGCCACATTTTCTGCTGTGGGGAAATGGGAGGAGGGATTATATGGTGTATGGGAAATATGTAGTCTAAATAACATTCCTTTCTCAGAGAGTCAAGGACATCTTGCCCTGCTCCTAGAGTGGTGTGACTGGGAGGCATCTCCAGTTGGGACAATGCCTGACTGGACCATGTGATGGACATGTGGGTGCAGGGGAAGGGACTTGAACTTTCATTTGGATGGGGAAAACCTGGAAACTTTCAGATTTGGGGTTTTCCAAATATGCCAATATGACATCTCTAATAAAACAGAACTTTGAGCAATCTCAAGCTTCAGGGTCTTCTTTCATTAGGGGTGTTACTTGGAACGCTGACAAAAATCATGTCACACTACTCCTCAGCAGCAACAGTAATGAATGACACACAATCATCAAAATCACCAACAACCATCAAGGTAGAGCTTAAAACTCAGCAGGTGTCATGAGAAGGTTGCATCAGTGAAGTTAGGTTTAGAGAAGATTCAGCA
Source organism: Thamnophis sirtalis (assembly GCF_051295495.1). Classification (NCBI taxonomy): domain Eukaryota; kingdom Metazoa; phylum Chordata; class Lepidosauria; order Squamata; family Natricidae; genus Thamnophis; species Thamnophis sirtalis. Next base: position 39,786,900 of record NW_028261383.1, read on the forward strand.
TGATTTTTATAATATTGGATGTCAGATGGACTCTCAATGTTAGCCCTGGGATGTTTATAGTATTGGGTGTCAGATGGACTCTCAACCTTGTCCCCGTGCCATCCCATTGTTTCTACTTCCCATCTTTAGTACTCCTTCATCTTACACTTTGGGGAAGTTCATAAGATTTGACCACTTTCACTATCAAACAGGATGTCAGTGGTCCTTTTAACAATTTGGACTTCAGACAGGGTTGAAAATGAAGATATAATTAAAAGTTGCAAGAATCAATTTTAGAAAACCACCAGGATTATTTTGAAATCCTTAACATTTCCAAAGCTTCTCAATACATTTTATTATACATCCCATGGGGAACATATAAGTGAGGCCAGATGTTCTCTTAGTTGCCTGGGTGCAACTTGGATTTATATACTTCAAATGAGGAGTTAGCTGTTCCCTGGACCATCTGGGGATTTATAGATTATATGGCTAATCATGTTTCTAGTTTATATGAAATACAGCCTTCTCGTCAAAATACAATCCACTGAGTATCCATACCCTATTCTTAAAGTAACTCATATAAAATTGACTACATTCCATTTGTAAGAGCTGATATACATGGAAAGGAAATAATATCTTGTCAAAATCTTTCCATGTGTTTCTAGCACTGTTATCTGTACTGATCATTAGAACGAGCATAAGGTAACATTTGGATGCTCTTCCAGCATTTCCTAACAAAGGTGGACTATACATTTAAATAGGGTTTGTATATTTTCAGTACAAAAGATTTCTCTGTAGATATCTTACTCAAAAAGAGTGAATAGAATAAGAGTCAGTGTAGGATAGTGATTAAAATGTTGGATTGGAACCATGGAGATATAGGTTCAAGTCCACCCCATAGTCATGAAAGCTAGGGCCAGTCACTATTTCACAGCCCAACCTATGTCACAGGTACATTGATTCAGGGGAAAATGGGGGGTGTCATGCTACCTTGAACTCTTGAATAAAGTAGTAAATATATATTATATTTTTAAAAAATTATTAGAATGATTATCTGTGCACAGCTCATCAATAAGGCTATTTAGAGGGGCTGATGGACACAACCAGAAATCACACAATGCTAAAACTAACTAGTCTGATTAATGCTAGGATGGAAAACTACTTTTTAATCAAGTATGTAGATTTGAGATAGGCCACGCTAGAATAAAAGTGAGATGTTAAATAGTAATTTGGCTAAATAAATGAATGCATGAATAAAAATTGAATAACTCTCAAGATTTTCATTCATTAGCTGTGTGAAGAAGCTGTTCTTTTAGAAGCTTAATCTTGCACACAAAGCACTCCCATCTTCCATTTTTCTCACCACAGGCTAAAAGATAAGCTGAACATAAAGGTGACAATTGGCTCAGAATCATCCAACTGAGCTTCATGGCTGACATTGATTTGAAACTGGGACTTCCTGATTCAAGACCTTAACTTCTGCAACAAGCTGTTTTCTTAAAATGCAAAATAGAGTAGAAAGTGCCAAAAAGTAAAACATTTGGGAAGGACAGCTGTTCAAATGAGGATGTTGATCACAAACGTTATCCTGCTAACTATTTCTAGAACTTCCTGTTTAAACTATTTAAACCCCTGCTGTGCTACCCACATAAGGCAATGATCAGCTTAGCTGTAGCCCCCTCTCCATCTTCCCAGTTTCTTCCTACTATTGCCATTTAGGGTAAGTAGAGTAGTTGTCTAGTGGTGAAAATGCTTGCCTTCCATTCAGAGAAGTTCAATCCTATGTAGTGGCAGATGTTTTTCTCTTAAGGCACAAAGAAAAAATGTCTGCTGTGAACTCCATGTGGCATCAGGAAGGGCATCCAGCCAATAAATGCTCAGCTCCATCCAGTTGCCTATAACAAGGGAGTTTACTGCCATCTAGGGTAAATCCTGGTTAGCACTTAGTCTTGAGACCATAAAGTAATCAAAGGGCTAAAGGCCAGATTATACAAGAAATCAAATTCACTACATTTTTTTTCTAAAAGAAGATGGAGGAGGTAAGTTATAGCATCAAAGTCATTACCAAGTCCTCACAGTGGAACAGGTTACACACTACTCATGTGTAGCCGAGGTGGCGCAGTGGTAGAGTGCAGTACTGCAGTCACTTCAGCTGACTGCTAGCTGCAGTTTGGCGGTTCAAATCTCACTGGCTCAAGGTTGACTCAGCCTTCCATCCTTCCAAGGTGAGTAAAATGAGGACCCAGACTGTGGGGGCAATATGCTGACTCTGTAAACCGCTTAGAGAGGGCTGAAAGCCCTATGAAGCAGTATATAAGTCTAACTGCTATTGCTATTGCTATGTGCATGCTTCAAGATAAGTTAAAGAAGAAAGCCAACCAGTCTTTTGAAGGATCCACAAAAGCCCAAAGCATATGCTGTCTAGAAGTTTAGAGGCAGGACATCTGCTTCGCATTTTTCTAGTTTTAGATTCTAGTCCAGTGGTGGGATTCAAACTTTTTATTCCCGGTTCTGTGGGTGTGGCTTGGTGGGCGTAGCTTGGTAGGTGTGGCAGAGCAATGATACTGTAAAATCTCCATTCCCTCCTCACTCCAGGGGAAGGTTTCTGCAAAATCCCCATTCCCTCTTGACCAGCTGGGACTCCGGAGGCAGAGAATAGATGGGGGCGGGGCCAGTCAGAGGTGGTATTTACCAGTTTTATGAGCTACTCAAAATTTCTACTACCGGTTCTCCAGAACTGGTCAGAACCTGCTGAATACCACCTCTGTTCTAGTCCCTACCATTCCCATATTGGATAGCAACCTCCATGACTGAATCTATGGAGATTCATGGCAATCATTATCAGCCATTCATCTTCTAAGCAACTTAAGTATGCTTATGCTATGGCCTACAGCAATGTTTCTCAGCCTTGGCAACTTTAAGATGAGTGGACTTCAACTCCCATGCTGGCTGGAGAATTCTGAGAGTTAAAATCCACCCATCTTAAAGCCACTAAGGTTGAGAAACACTGCTCTATACAATGTCTAGTGTCATCACAATTATAACTCATACTAGTTCTATAAAGTTACTCAACTATCAGAGCCCTTGACCTGATAATGGAGGCTATGTTGTATTTTCAAGGATTACACAATTATAACTCATACTAGTTCTATAAAGTTACTCAACTATCAGAGCCCTTGATCTGATAATGGAGGCTATGTTGTATTTTCAAGGAGATGCTCCAATCAGAAAGGTAACAGGTCATAACTTCCCGAAATACAATTGTTCTCCAATGCTAATTAGAAATTGTCATGTGTTGAATTAAAGTTTAGAAATTATGAACAATCATTGAATGAGGCAACAGCACCATAAATTCCAATATTTTTTTTATGGCTTTTGTGACTACATACTTGCAATAATCTTCAAGGCACACTATTATATGGTTCTTAATGTTATATATAGGCATAAAGTAAAACTTTGATTTACTGGGCACTAATACAATTAACTTAACATGCATTGGACAATTTTCCATGGCAATTTGTCTAATTTGTGTAATGACATCATGCAAATAAAAATTGTCATGAGGACATACTCTCTGGTTTTTCTCTTTGGCAATCAGGAATAAAGCAAAACCTTGAAAGAAAACAAATAAACAAGATTGAGCATGAAAGGAACAAAAAAAGAGAATTAGATTACAATTGAATAGAGATTTTAAAATATCACAGTGGTTATAGTTTTTTAATATTACCATTAATTAGTTTTACATAGTTAAGTATTTGCTATATATTATATTACATTAGAAGACCAAGAATCACATTAAACTAAAAAGGAATGCCAAGCAACATGGTAAATGGAATATAAATCACTGAAAAATGAAAAAAAAAGGAATAAAGCAGAACTCTCTCTTCATGTGATCTAATGAATTAAGGTTCACTGTATGTCTAAATATATTGCTGTAATGGAATATATTAATGGAACAATTCATAATTCTAAAATTCATAAATCTAAAAAAATATACAGTTTAAAGTTCAATTTTATTGCCAGTTTCCGTCATACATCCTATGGAGTATTTTAGATATTACAACTTATATTAATTTCTTTTTCAAGTTTCATAAGCTATAAATTAATTGTTTATAAACTCATGTTAGCTATAAAATATTTTCCTGTACACTATTTTAATAATTGTGCTATTTATAACAAGCTCTGACTATCCTTTTGAACCACAGTTCTCTTTCTGAGAATGGCTATATTGACAATTTAAAATCTTCAAAACATGATTGCTCCAATAATTGAAATAAACAGAAATATTACTTTCTAGATCCACTATTTAAAACAGATGCGCAGCCTATGGCCATGCCTCTCCCGAGTCAGGTATTTAAATCCAGAGAAGTTTCTATGAGAACAACATGTAGTCCTTGACTTACAACAGTTCATTTACTGACCGTTCAATGCTACAACAGTATTGATAAAAAGTGACTTATGACAATTTTTCACACTTATGATCATTTCAGCATCCCCATGGTCATGTGAGTTACATTAAGATGCTTGACAACTGACACACCTTCATGACGGTTGCATTGTCCCAGAGTTGTGTGATCACCTTTTGTGCCCTTTTGGCAAGCAAAGTCAATGGGGAAACCAGGCTCACTGAACAACCATGTTACTAATTGAAGAACAGCAGTGATTCACTTAAAAAATGTGGCGAAAAAAGTTGTAAAATTCCCTTAACAGATTTCTTACTTAACAACATAAATTTTGGGCTCAGTTGTGATCGTAGGTTGAGGACTACCTATAGTATAAGCATTGGAATTCAGTTTTGTTTCACATACCTATAAAAAAAATCTGAAATTAAGAAAGTTATGTGATCACAGCCACTAAATGAAAAATGAATGTATTGAACAAAGGTACAGTGTATTATGGAAAGTTATCTATGAAATTAAATGCTCATTGTCATAGAAATAGAATCTGTTCTGACCTAGGCTTCCCAAGAGCATGAAGCAAACTCCTTGTCACAACAAAAAAAAAACCCTTTTATTAATTGACTGTGAATTCTGCTCATTCACATCCAGCAAAGTCTTTCAAGGGAGGATTTACAGTCACAGACCTTATCTGGCTTGGACAGCTGCTAGGCCAATATCTGCAAAACTTGGTAAGTGGTCTCGGAGAGTCACGAACCAATTAAGTGAATTAATTGTCTCCCGCAAACTCCACTCCCCTTTTGCTCCTCTTTTATTTTCCCTGGGAGGGGCCATTCAACATCCACCTGTGGCCTTATTCCCAAGTCGACCCCTGTTCTTTAGCTGTTCTCTTCACCTGGCAATTCTGCACATGTGCACATTGGGAACAGGCTCCAGCTGTTCGTCTGCCTCATTGATGTCTGACTCTGAAGGTAGCTGATAACTGGCATACAGCTCTGGCCCCACTCTGCCTCCGACACAGAGCCCTCATCAGAGCCTTCCCCAGACTCCAGGACTGGCCCATGTTCCTCCCCAACCTCCTCACTGTCTGAATCTTCAGCCACCTCCACTGGCTACTGGTGGGCTACAACAAAATATGGGATTTTGATGTGATTGAATAACATCAAAGTAATATGAGAGGAATGTAGACTAAGTCCAATATTGCCACCTCAACTTTGCAAAACAGGGACGAGAAATGCATTCTAAGGGACATTAACCTTTTGATATAGTGATTTCTTGCTCCGCACAAGGGAGTTGTATTTGTCAAAGATACATTGGAACTTCACGTTCCAGTTGAATTGCTGGGTTTTGTTTTAGTCTTCCAGGAAAATGGACTCAATGTTACCGTACACAGTTCTTGACAGGAAAATCAACAAGGCATTCACAGACTGTATGACAATGAAAGCTGACAAGCAGAGGTAGAGAGAGGAGTAAAATATCATCATTTAACATTCACTTTGAAAAATAAGATCCACTTGTTACACGGTGGTCTTTTTTCCCTCCTTACACTCCGTTTTGTTATAGTGATTCAGAGTTAAATGCCATGACATTTAAATCAGAAAAAGACAAGAGGTAAACATTGCCGCATATAGCAATCAAAAAAGAAATTTGAGAAATGTGTGCCAAAAATATTGCAAATCCACCCCTCCCCCTCCCTTTGGATATTGCGTCAAGCTACTTTGATCTTAGTTTCTTAGTTACAGAGCGGATTGCAGTAATGGGTTTCTGGATGAAGGGCAACTCCCTAGCTGTTCTATGACTTCAGGCATTTGCGTAGCTAGAATAAACTTCTTTGCATAAAATCGTTTTGTTGAGATGATTTTAATCAATGTCTTTTGTGAGCTGAATTACCCCCCAAAGTGAATTGTGTTAGGGTTCTAATGGAATGAAAACACATCCTCCTTGGTTTATTCTCTCTTCCTCCCTTTTCTTCTTCCTAGACACAAGCTGTTAGAAATGACTATTATCCACTCATGGACTGCAAAAATCACAAACGAAGAAGTCCCAGTCTGAGCCTCATCTAAAATATCACTCAAAGCCAAAGATCACCAAACAAAGGATATCATACTTTGACTATGTGAGCAGAAGTTGATCGTGCTGGAGTAATCAACAGAAAAAAGAGAAGTTCCCATTGGCTGGATACTGTAAAGGATGACACAGAGATGACCATGGTGGATCTGAAGGAGGTGGTGTGAGACATGGAGGGGTATGGAAAATGCAGATCTATAGAATGGCCAAGGGTTGGACACAACTGAATGGCTGATGATGATGATGACGACGATGAGGCATAAGCAGTGGAGAATATGGTATGGCTGAGCCTCAGCTTTGTTACAACCTTTCCATGGAAAGGTAAAATATTACTCCAAGAAAAGCTTTATCTACTACATATGCAGTTCTGGGAAAGATTCTTCTATATGCACAGGGAGCAGATTTTTTAGCATAAAGTTCTTTTGACACAAGCTTGATCCACATGCTTTGACCTTGTCATGCAATCTTTTAGAAACTGATTTTAATCACCTCCTGAGTCCCAATCATTCACCACATGGGGTTAAAAACCAAGTGAAGGCCGGATACCTAAACGTTCTCCAAGATATAGTATTATGTTATTATAATATTATATTATTATAAGATGCAGTATTATTCTCCAAGATGCAGTATTATGCAGCACACAAAATTGTCTGTTACGTCTTACCTGTCAACGACTTCTTCAGCTTCAACCTCAATAATACACTGGCAAACAATAGATACAAACTCAAGGTAAACCGCTCCAAACTCAATTGCAGAAAACAGAGTGTTCAAGGCCTGGAATGCTCTACCTGACTCCTTTGTTACATCCTCAACCCTCGCAGCTTCAACCTTAAATTGTCTACCGTGGACCTCACCCCATTCCTAAGAGGTCCGTAAAGGGGACGTGCATAAGCGTACCAGCGTGCCTAACATCCCTGTCCTATTATCCCCATCTATTTGTATTCATTTCTTTCATTTATATCCATGTTTATATTTATAACTGCTATCTTGTACATGTTTGACAAACTAATAAATACAAATACAAATGTTGGGTGACCCAGGCTATTTTCTTAATCTGAGGAAGTAAAATCACTACTGTGGAGTCCCTGGCGTTCTCTAGTTCACTTGACTGTTTTCTTGCAGACATTTCATCAACCAACTAGGTAACATCATCAGTGGTATAAGAGTGTGGGGTTTGCTCTCTGTTTATATAAAAGTGGCTTGCCCTCTCAGAGTTGGTGGGAGTATTCTTGATTAGGCTGCTGTTTACTGTTAGTTTCTTTGTCTGCCTTCGTAGTTCCTGAGTTGGGGTATTGTTTACTGCTTGCCTGTTGATCTGTGAATATCTGCTACAAATATCCTCTCCTATTAGAGTCATTACCATGTGCATTAAAGAGTACTTATATAGTATGGTGGCAAGCTGATTAGCAAATCTTTTTCTACAGATGAGTGGAAAAACAATTTCAGGGTGTATAAGCTGGTGTCATGTCAAAAGGGATGTTGGCACTTAGGCTAGCAGTGGGGAGATATATCATAGACACAGGAACAATCATATTCTAAACTTTAGAACCTCACAGAAGATTTTGTTAATTTATGTGTTACAAGAAACATGATTTTGGTGGGTGAGGAGTTTGTTTGTTTAGCCAGTTTTAGTTCTGAGTTGAATCTCTTTGTTTCGTTGCTTTTCACTGCCTTACAGGCTTAAAGGCTATTTCTCCCAAGGAAATGAAGAGCAACAGAAACATGCATGCACACTAGCAACAGATGGCAGTGCAGTGAAACATTACATCCAATTTGGATACCTGAATTATATTATGCATATTTTACAGAGGCTCCAAATAAAGTTCTATGGCCTTTCCTAGAATACAAGCCTTGGAATTGACATTCTGAAGACTGAAGTTACAGCAAAAATATCATCTATGTAGAGAATATATATATATATATATATATATATATATATATATGTATGTATGTATGTATGTATGTATGTATGTATGTATGTATGTATGTATGTATGTATGTATGTATGCATGCATGCATGCATGCATGCATGTCGGTCGGTCTTTGGTTATTCGGGTTTTGTCCCGCGTAAAATTAGAAGTGTCTTGGCGACGTTTCAACGAAGTCTCATTCGTCATCTTCAGGCTTCGTGCTTCCAGGAACAATGTGAGATCTCGGTTGTTTCTTCCTTTTAACTGCCAGTCGGGGTTTGAGCTGATTGGGTGGGACCTTGGCTGTGTTCTGATTGGCAATAGTTCTGGTCTTTTTAAAGTCAATTTTATGTCCTGTGGCTTTAAGGTGTTGGACCCCGGAAGAAGTTGGTTCCTCTTTTCTGATTGCGTTTTTGTGTCAGTACATTAGTGAGAGTGTGTAGTTTGGTTTTTAGGTGTTGTTCATCAGCTAAGCGTTTTGTTCTGGAGATGAGTGTCTTGGCTATGGAGTTCTTGGCTACCTCAACAGCCTACACCCCAAAATACAGTTCACCATGGAAACAGAAGTAAACAACCAACTTCCCTTCCTGGATGTCTTAGGCTACAGGAAATCTAATGGCTCCCTAGGACACGCCATCTACCAGAAGAAAACACACACTAACCACTATCTGCACGCACTCTCACACAACGACCCAGCCCAGATCAAGTCCGTAGCCAAGACACTCATCTCCAGAACAAAACACATTGCTCCTGGAAGCACGAAGCCTGAAGATGACGAATGAGACTTCGTCGAAACGTCGCCAAGACACTTCTAATTTTACGCGGGACAAAACCCAAATAACCGAAGATCTACATACGAACACCCGCGAAAACCTCAGAAAATATATGTGTGTTTGTGTGTGTGTGTGTGTGTGTACACAAACAAACACACAAACACACACACACACATGAAGAATTTGTATCACAATAACTCAGCAATAGAGCAGAACAGAATAGAATTCCTTTCTGACCAAGTGTGATTGGATACACAAGGGATATTGTCTCTGGTGCATAAGCTCTCAGTATGAATATAAGCAAAAAAGTGATAAACCATAAATCATAAGATACAGCTAATAAAATGATAGCCATAAGATACCAACAGGAGTAGGTAATAGGAAAAGTGAGAAGGGTAATAGTAATACAGTCGTACTACATGGGTAAATATATAGGCCTAAGACAGTGCTATGGGAATTAGGTGTTTAGCGGAGTGATGGCCTGGGGGGAAAACTGTCTTTGTGTCTAGTTGTTTTTGGCATGCAATGCCCTATAGGGGTGTCCTCTGAGGGGTCTGTAGATATTTTCCCAACCCACTTTGTGGCCCCTGCAGTATACAGGTTCTCAATGGAAGGCAGGCTGGTTTTTCTGCAGTCCTAACTATCCTTTGAATTAGTCCTCAATGTACGAATAGTTGCTTGGCAGCTATTTAAAATTACCATACCCCCTCCCCCCAAAAGGGGCTTATGACACAGATTTGAAGATCTGACATCATCAATCTATGGTCATAGGACTGCATTTTGGGTGCTCAGCAACTTGCATTTTTGTCTGTTTGCAGTGCCCCATTATTAAATGACCAAAATTTACTTTGTTTTTTGCCAAAAAAACAACATTTACTTCTGGTTTCTAGCAAAAACCACTCCACAGGAAACATTGGGTTCATTAAAAACCACAAAATCTGCTTTTAAAAAAAAGCTACTTCCTATCAGTGGCACCCCCCCCCCCCCCGCAACTCACTAATTCACCAAAACTACTTCTTAAAATTGTAACAACAACAAAAGGCTACATAGAAACATTATAAAATAATGATGATGATGATGATGATGATGATGATGAAGAAGAAGAAGAAGAAGAAGAACAACAACAACAACAACAACAACAAACAACACATATAGATCAGGGATAATTTCCAGCAGTGCCAGTTTTGCCAGTATTGCCAGTTTGCTCATGGTCGTGCAGTGTGTGTGTGTGTGTGTGTGTGTGCGTTTGATGCATGCTGTATGTGCATGCACATTATTATAAAAATGCTTCTGCGCATGCACAGATGGTGGTGCCTATGGTGCCACTGGGAGAATCAGTTCGGGGGCATGGCAGGCCTAGGTCGCTGCCGGTTCCAGCGACCCAGGCCATCAAACCACTACCAGTTCGGCCAAACCGGGCCAAACTTTTAGGAACCCACCACTGATATAGATGTTTGCAATTATATCTTATCTTGTTTGAAGTGGGGCAGTGGATAAGTGTTTAGTTAGATGACATTGTTCCTTTATTTATTTATTACTTTCAGAATTTATTTAGACACCAATATCTACATTTTTAGGTTAGGAGGTTGACGGTTTTGTTTTTAACATAGAAGTCATCAAAGCGTTAAAGATCTGCTGATTAAAAGTGACAATATTCACAAAAATTCATTTCAAATCCCAGTTTGTTGATTAGGAATATAACACAATTTGCCATAAATTAGAATCATCAAATGAAATAGAGGGTTCTCTTCAGTATAATTGGATTAAATATTCCTAAATAATAATAAACACTTAATTTTTGATTATTAAAAAGAGATAAATTATTTCTTAAAAGAATTGGGTGAAATTTGTAGTCACGGTCAATCTTACTGAGAATACCATAATAAATTTAACTAAGATCTTCTCAATGGTTGGCTTCACCCCTGGGAAAGAAAACTAGTAAATAGCAGTACATTCTTCTTATATATTTCCTAAATATCTTAATCCACAAAGCTGTCTGTGTGTTTCAAGAGACCTGGTAAAAAATAATAATTAATCATGATTAGAAGTTAGATCCATCACTCAGAAAACTCTACTCTCTTCAGTTCTGTCCAAATTTTCCCAATTCATTTTGGAGTTAAGTTTGATTTTGGAAGCCTGTTTGATGCATATCTCTAATGAACGTAACACATAACATAGGATGTGCAACCTGTAATCCAAACATGATTAAACCAACTATAACTTGGCTTGGGATATTGGCAACAATGAACATGTCTAGATGTGTTTATTTATCATCTTATCAGAGATCTATCTGAGATATAATCCATAAATATTAGCATTAACATTTAAATTTCAAAATATGACAAGATGCACTATCTTTAACTTATGATCTCTCAAGTCAACAGCAATACAATAGCGATCAGTTTACTGGATACTTGTCAGGCATGAAGAATCAAGATCACATGTAATTCCCAGTTCAGAAGATTTATTGCCAAAGCCTATACACAAGAATCTGGTCAGCTAATAGTCAGCACTAAATTGGCACTAATGGAATTCAAGGAGGGCTGGACTTGAAGTATTTGTGGACACTTAACAATTCTAGGCTGAATCCTCTCTTGACTCCACCCCCTGCTTTTGCCTGCTCTTCTTCTACAATCTCACATTTTAAGGACAGAGTGAAATTGCAGCTATTCACACGACAATAGTTGAGATTTATTTATGATGATTGTTATGGGCTTCATATTCTACATTTTCATAGAACCATGGTGCTCAATGTAGCTAACAACATAAAAATAAATCATCAATGTACCAAAGGTGCTTTTTCAAGAAGCAACTGGACTTTCTGGTTTTTCTTTGAAGATGCTTCGCTTCTCATCCAAGAAGCTTTTTCAGCTGTGGCTGGATGGTGGGGAATAGAAGGATTTCTATTCCTAGAGAGTCCTTGAGGCCTGCAGGTGCATTCTAAAAAGAATGCAAATGACCAGCTGTCTGCAAGGAGTATAAATGCTTCCATGCTCCACCATCCAGCCAGAGCTGAAGAAGCTTCTTGGATGAGAAGCGAAACATCTTCAAAGAAAAAACAGAAAGTCCAATTGCCTCTTGAAAAAGCACCTTTTTGACAACCATGACCTGGATGACTGAGAATCTCCATGGGCAAATCAACAATGTTCTTAAAATCCAAATTCAAAACCCAACTAAAACATATTGTAAAGCAATAACAAAGCCTAACCTCCTCCCAATTTCTGTCGTGCAAATCTATGCTTGTGCATGACAACCTTGTCTAACTAAAAATGTTTTGACCTGATAACAGAAAAGCAATAAGCCTGTCTTCCCTTAGTAGGATATTTCACCACCAAGAAAACCTACCATTACTTTGCTATCAAACACACCTCTAAGATGTTATTTCAAAGATAAAGTTTTCTCTTGAAGATCATAATACCGTGGTAAGCATGTCAGACAGAACTGAGAGCTTCAGCCTTGGTTCGGCTCAAAACCCAAGCAGGGGGCTGGAAGACAAACCTTGCAATTGATGTTGGAGGAATGGAAAATGGTAGAACTTAATTCAGACATAGTGTAGATACAGTGTTCTACCAACAAAAATGATTTTTATGCAAATAATTCATACTCATATTCTAGTGTACCCTGGTCTTAGCTTCACAACGGGTAAGTGGATCTTAATTACAACCCAAGCTTACAATCTAAGAAACATTTATTTACAGAGCTTCCAGGAAATTCCTTAACGGCTTTAATCCCCACTCTTATTCACACTGTTGTTACATGTAATCACTGGACTTTGTTATGTTAATGCTTTTAATTCCTCCTCCCTTATCTTAGGTTTACTAGGAGGATTTGCATTCACCCTTAGCTTCTTCCAGATGGGCAGTTTGGGTTTGTTTTTTGTTTTTTCTTTAACTTCTTTTATTTCTGTGCTATCTCCTGGGTACAAGCACAACACAGTATGTGTGATCACACAATCAAATCTACTACTAAAGCCACAGTAATTTCTTGGATCCTTTTGGGAGGTCTGATAAGCTTAACTAGGGTACAAAGCATATTAAAGACAGATGTGTGATTTAAAGACTATTTGTATAAGACAGGAATAGATTCATGGTAAAAACCAAACTTGTGTATTTAATGACAAATGTGATCCCCCCCCCCCCCCGCAACGGGGCTGGTAATGCACCTTTACTGAGTGAAGTCAAGTAATTTTAAGTCTAGTGCAGTGCACTATGAAGGGTTCTTTCAAAGGGAATAAATAATCTAACGCTTTTACATCCAGATTTGGAGTGTCAAATTCAAGGCCCATGAGCCAGATCCATCCTGCAATCTGTGGTTGGATCCAACCTGTGGTTGAATCTGGCTCGCGGGGCCATCCTGGTCTACTCAATGCAAAGAGGAAACATGCCAGCAGTTTTGGGAGTGGTGTCGATCTGGCTATGCTCACCCAGTTGGCCACACCCATCCAGCCAGACATGCCTGCCCACCCCCCACCCCTTGAGGTCAACCACAGCTCTGAGGCGACCCTCAATGAAATTGAGTTTGACACCCCTGATCCAAATGAGGCACTATTATTGACCTTACAATCAAAAAGTGAGTTATTTATTTCTCTATTATGTCTTGTGTTCCACATTCATGATTGTATGGAGAAAGGTAAAAAAAAGGATTCCTGATTTAGTAGACAAATAATTCATCCCCTTTAAACTACCATGGGCAAAAGAAGGCTGATGTACATTTGAAAATGAAAGCAAGACATATAACTTGTGAGTGAATTAAAAAAAAAAACTATGAGAAGTTCCTGCATTAGCAGAGGATAGTTTTTAATTGCTCAGCAGAAACTTTCCTTTACCTGATCTTGCTCAGTTTGACAGAGATTGGTTTAGAGTTCTTTCAAAGAGAATTTTGGAGCACTGTGTTTTTTGTCACATTCTGCTTTGCAATATTCCAATGTCTTTCCAGAAATCTGCTTCCCCAGGAGATATCCAAGTTTCCATGCAATCCCAAATGGGCTTTTTCACTAGTCATTCTATTCCCACTGCTCCAAAATCCAGCATCCCAACAACAACAACAAAGGGATTGACATACCCATTGACATACATAGAAAACTACATTTGCTCTTTAGTTGTCTCAAAGGTTCAAAAGGCAACTGGACTGGTATTTTTTTCCTTGAGGAAGAAAAAAAAAACATTTTGCTTCTCATCCAAGAAGCTTCATGGAGGATTAGTCAACAAATTTAACCAGCTAATCCACATATTTAGCTGACTAATCTGCAGACACATCCACAAAACTCACAAAAAATTCAACTCTGGTATAAATATCACCATCATTCGACCTGTGACCCGTCAAAACTGCGCTCGACTAAGCCGCGCCCGAACAAACCGCATCGCTGACGTCATCAACAGGGCGACAACAGCCGGCACGGAGAAAGAAGGGCGCTTTAAATAGCGCTTTGAAAGCAAGCCGATTCAATTTAAGGTAAGGGTTAGGTTTAGGGTTAGGTTTAGGGTTAGGTTTAGGGTTAGGTTTAGGGTTAGGGTTAGGTTTAGGGTTAGGTTAAGGGTTAGGTTTAGGGTTAGGTTAAGGGTTAGGGTTAGGTTTAGGGTTAGGTTAAGGGTTAGGATTAGGTTTAGGGGGGTTAGGTTTAGGTTTAGGTGTTAATTTTAGGTTTAGGGTTTACAACGTGCTTCTGTCTCCGCGCTGTTGTCGCCCTGTTGATGACATCAGCTACGTGGTTTAGTCGGACACGGTTTAGTCGAGCGCAGTTTTGTGGTGGAACCCATTCGACCAGTGGGCCACCTTCAAAAGCCATAGTGCACTTTATGCTGTCAAGTAAGCATTTGTCCAGTATGTTCATTCACACCCTGGCTTGGAATTGAACCCAGAAGTTTTCTTCTAACAGGAGAATATCTTTTTCTGTTTGGGAAGAATTCCCAAAGACTATATGTGACCTGCTGTAGTTTTACTTGTTATAAGGTCATTTAAGAGTTCTGTAAATGAAAACCTTTCAGTGGTACTTTTGGCCTGTATTTGATTTTTTTTTTAAAAAAAAAAAATGTATCGCCTATAACAGTGATAGCAAATCTTTTTTGCCTTGAGTCCCAAAAGCACACATACGTAAGCTACCGCGCGGCTGGCATGCCTGCACCCATAATTTAATGCTCCCCCATGCCATGCTCCCTGTGATGTGCATGTGACCCCCTGCTGCCCTATGCATGCGCGCACAGTTTTCTTGGAGCCTGGGGAGTGCGAAAACTGCCTCCTCTGCCCCTCCCTGGAGGCTGGAAACGACCTGTTTTCTGACTTCCAGTGGGCCCGGTAGGTCCATTTTTCACCCTCCAGAGGCTTTCTAGGATCCTAGAGAGGGCAAAAACAGCCTCCCCTGCCCCCTTGGAGGCCCTTCGGAGGTCAGAAATGGACCATTTTCTGACTTCCGGTAGGCCCAGAAGGTCAATTTTCCACCCTCTCCAGAAACTTTCTTGGAGCCTGAGGAGGGTGAAAAACAGCCCAACCAGAAATTTGGGAACAAACTTCCAGTTCGTTTCTTGGGCCTGTTTTTTGCCCTCCCCAGGCTTCGGAGGCGCCGGAGCTGAGGCCTGCCGTGCTAGCTAATATGGCTGTGCATGCCACCTGTGGGCACATGTGCCATAGGTTTGCCATCATGGGCCTATAAACATGAAGCAAGCCATCATGAAATATTGCATTACCTTTCATAAATTCAGATGAAGATGTCTCTGCTTTGCAGAACTGGATTTTTTTTAGAGGGAAGAAAAATTCCATTTTCTTCAAGAGCTGATAAAATGTGCATTGTTTTCCACAAAATTCAGTACCTTTGCTGAGACTCATATACCTTGACTTCTTAATTGTCTGTTTGTATTCCTATACTAGTTGTGTCCAATGGAGCTTGTCTTGCTGTTTGTTCCCTATGTATCCCATCTACTAATTGGTATATATAATTTACTTCACACAGTCTGCTCTACCAGATTTCCTATGCATTAGTCTAATTAAGGGAAGCTCAATAATTATCTTTCTAATATCATAATGGGCTATAAAAAAACTCTGCAGATTGAGCTTCTAGCTCAGCAGATCCTCACAACAGGATGAGAAATACTATTTTAGGGCTACACACCAAGAACAGGTGATAGCCAGTTTATATTTATCTCAGAAAGTTATTGTGCTATGCAAAGGGAACATCTAACAAAAGGAGACAATTTAATTTTCCCTACCCCAGGAGGCTATTTAAAGAACATTATTTATATCTTTTCATGTTTCCATTTTCAAGGAGGGTTAACAGAATAAAATACATGGATTAAGAATAGACACTCAAATTTTAATCAACACGGCCTTATGAAAGAACACATATTATTTTTATATGCTTGGTACCATTTTTCTATTCAGTCCTCCAAGCGATTGTTTTGATGAAATTGGCAATGAAAATTAGCACTTCAGAGATATACTGGATCTCTACCTGTGTTGTTTGACAAATTACCTGTGTTGTGTTTTGCAAAAAAAAGTACGAGAACATTCTAATAGGTATTCCAACTCAAGAAAGTGTATTAGTGTTCCATAAATTAAAATAAAAGCTCATATATATATATATATATATATATATATATATATATATATATATATATATATATATATATATATATATATATATATATATATATATATATATATATATATATATATATATATATATGTATATATATATATATATGTATATATATATATATATGTATATATATATATGTATGTATATATATATGTGTATATATATGTGTATATATATGTGTATATATATATATGTGTATATATATGTGTATATATATATGTATATATATATATGTGTATATATGTGTATATATGTGTATATATGTATATATATGTGTATATGTGTATATGTGTATGTGTATATGTGTATATGTGTATGTGTATATGTGTATATATGTATATGTGTATATATATATATATATATATATATATATATATATATATATATATATATATATATATATATATATATATATATATATATATATATATATATATATGTTTTCTGAGGTTTTCGCGGGTGTTAGTATGTAGGTCTCTAGTTGTTCACACACATACATACATACATACATACATACATACATACATACACATACACACACACACACACACATACATACATACACACACACACACCATATATATATATATATATATATATTGTTCTGACCCCCTCCTCCGTCCAGTAATGAATGCCGAGACAAGCTTAACTAGAATGTACTTTAATTAGCAAGATACCAAAACTTCAGTGGCTGAAAGCCAAGCAGAACAAACAGATAAGGACCTTGGCAGCAACTCAGACAAACTCAGGCAGCAATAAACACAGATAAGGCTTGGCAGCAATCCAGCCTGCCAAGCTCTTAGTACTGTCCTCCGACATTCAATACTGCGTTGACTTCTACAAAGAGGGTCGTGAGCACAAGTAGCTTTTATAGTCTGGAAAGGAGGCTGATGACCACCAACTGAGTGCAATCACCTCCTGTAATTGCGTAATTGTTCCTGACACCTAGTAGCTCTTCGATGGCATGCATCCAGAAACAACTCACTGCTGGCCTCCGGCTCACTCTCCCTTGTTTCCTCCCCACTGGTCCAAGGCTCAGGTGCCTCCTGGTGGCCAATCAGTCCCTCTGCGCCCTGCTCGGAGTCGGAATCCTGTCCAGGGTCTTCCACATCCTCCAGAGCTGAGTCAGAGAGCCCCTCACTGTCGGAGTCTGGTGGCAGCTCCAACGGCACCTACTGGGCCACAACATACATACATACATACATACATACATACATACATACATACATACATACACACACACACACACACACACACACACACACACACACACACACACACATTATATCATTTGCATACTCAGAATTGAAAAAGTAAGTCTGCATTAGAAGTAAAACAACCATCCGTAAAGATACATTATTTGCAGAGATCAGACTACATTAAACATGCTGCTAAATGCATCATTAGGATAGAATATTAGAGTTCTAAAACATTTATATCAGTTATTAAGAAGTGGCTTAATCTGACAGATAGCATGGAAGGAACTGGGGTGAGTTCCTTTCACAGTTCCAATGGAAATCTACCCTCCACATTCCTATAAATGATGGTGACCTTGAGTGAGGGGAGCAAGGCTTCCATTGAAAACAATGGGCATGCATTGCTTTGCACAAAATAATTATTGGGTAAAATAAATTTCCTGAACATTAACAAAATGATCTGTAGTAAATACATGCAGTTGAATGTTGACATCCTCCAAGTTAACTGGCTGAGTCTCCAGTCACTATCTTTCAGTGAAATGTAATAATTATAAAATGCAATGCAATGCTTCTTCTTTTTCTTTTTCTTTCAGCACCCAGTCCAGTGTTGGGCTACAACCATTACGCCCCGATACGGGGTACCGGTGCCTGCCGGGAGCACAGGGTAGCGTTCCGGTATGGTGCTCCGGAGGGCCCACCTGCCCGCCTGTCCACCATCCTTACCTGTATTTGAGCTCTTCGGGGCTTCCGCACATGCGCACGGAGCGTACAGCACATGCATGATGTTCTGCCGAGCAGCTGCAGCATTGTGGACGAATCGTGGAGCATTGCAGATGGTAAGTATGCATGCACGCACTGAACACGTGTGTTCGTGCGTTGGACACATTTATGTGGTGGACACTGGGCCCCATTGCACCATACCAGTTGAAACAGGATCCGGAACCCACCACTGACCCAGCCATAGTAGATCTTATATGTTAAATGTTAAATATATTTGACCACCTTTTTCTCTTTTTTTGTACACTATTTTTTTCTTTTTTGTTCTTGTTAGTGTAGAAAACATGCTTTAGTTTTGTTTCGTTCATTTGTTTTTTTCTATTTTACTTTTTATGATCAAACAATAAATAAATGAAAATGCAATGCTTCTGGTTTGGTTGAAAAATAAGTTTTGGAAGAAGCAGTAGCACAAACGTCCCACCCATGTGCAGCTCATTAAAGCAGCTGCTTTGGTCATATGGAGCTTAAAAATTGTATGCTTACTTTTTCAGCCATAGCTAAAAGTTGATGGCACCACCAAAGAAGCTTCTGAGTGATTTGGATTCACACACATTTCTCAGACTGTGTTCCTCCGTTCAAGCTTCAGAAAAGTACTGCCACTGCTTGACAGCTGGGTAAGGGGCCTAAGGAGAGGGTGGGTCCTAAATTTTCACTGCAATCTAAATTTGGTTGTCTTCAGAAGACTGCCTAAGGCTCACGTGTCAAACTCACGTTGTCATGGTGGCATCACATGATGTATCAGAACCTTTTTCTCATTCGTTAAACTGGCTGGCATGGCTAATGTGTGACGCATCCAGCCCGCAGGCTGGGAGTTTGATAGTTCTGGCATATGGTATTCACTTGATTTGATGCTACCCCTTGAAGGTTATAACTACAGCAGTGGTTGGATTCAAATTTTTTTACTACCGGTTCTGTGGGCGTGGCTTGGTGGGTGTGGCAGAGGAAGGATACTGTAAAATCTCCATTCCCTCCCCACTCCAAGGGAAGATTTCTGCAAAATCCTCATTCCCTCCTGATCAGCTGGGACTCGGGAGGCAGAGAATAGATGGGGGCGGGGCCAGTCAGAGGTGGTATTTACTGGTTCTCCAAACTACTCAAAATTTCCGCTACTGGTTCTCCAGAACTGGTCAGAATCTGCTGAATACAGCCTCTGAACTATGGTGGTCATATTTACTTGGGAAAAAAATAAAGGACAAAACCTGCAAAAAGGGGCAAATCTGAAAGAAGTTCATGTTTATGTTTATAACTTTGCTTTTCATATGAAAATTCAAGAGCAAAACCAAGAGAACCTTTACATCAAAGCACATTCTACTGAAAATATCTAAAATCAACCAATATATCTAAATTTTATTTTTAAAAAACAATTCCATTTCCTCATTTTTCACATGAATGCAGAAGGCCATGCATGATGTGGTACCATTTGTACAATAAAAGAACAAACGTGAGTTTTTGAAAAATACATACATCGAATGGACATTTTTAGAAATAAAAGATTGTCTTTTGCAACGGGCGTACGGTCACTGTAGCTAGAGACAGTCCTTGACTTTCGACCACAATTGTGCTCAAAATTTCAGTTGCTAAGCAAGGGAGTTGTTAAGCGAGCTTTGCTTCATTATATGACCTTTTTTTGCTACAGTTGTTAAGCAAATTACTGCAGCTGTTAAATGAATCTTGTGGTTATTAAGCAATTTCTCTTCTTGATTTTGCTTATCAGAAACCAGCTGGGAAGGGTACAAATGGTGATCACATGACTCCAGGACAAGGCAACTGTCATAAATACATGCCAAGAACCTGCATTTTGGTCACATGACTGTGGGGGATGCTGCAATGATATGAAAATAAGTCATAAGTCACTTTTTCCACTATTGCTGTAGCTTTGAATGCTTGATCCACCACATTCCAATTGGCTATGCTGTACGTAAAACTAAAACTTTAACTGTCCATTGGTAATTCCATGTCAATTGCAATTTATTATTCCGCCTGTCTTTTATTTTTGGTTCTTCTTATTTTTAATGCTTTTGTTTGTGCCGATCGTTCATGACCATAATAAACATTGATTGACTGGTTTAGCATATTTGCTTCTAATTTTTCAGCAGCTGAAAAAAAACCAGCCTGAAAATGGCAAGTGAGACCTCGCCGAAACGTTGCCAAGACAATCTCAATCTTACACGGGAAAAGACCCGAATACAACAACACCAGTTTACCTACACCTGGGAAAATCTACGAATAAACATACATACATACATACATACATACATACATACATACATACATACATACATACATACACATACACACACACACACACACACACATATATATATACACACACACATACACATACACACATACACACATACACACATACACACATACACACATACACACATACACACATACACACATACACACATACACACATACACACATACACACATACACACATACACACATACACACATACACACATACACACACACATACATACATACATGTATAGGTTGGTTAGGTCAGCTTCAGGGTTGACAACCAGTTTAGTACTTAGGAGCTGAGGACTTAACAGCACAAGGAAACAATAGCCAATAGCCAGCCATCAACATACCAATCAATCAATAATATTGATTGATTGATACCCAACCAGGCATCATGTAAATATGACAGTATTACAGTAGAGTAGCTCAAAGCACACATTCTGCTAGAGAGAAGTTCCCTGAGGATGGGCTCATGAATCCGAAAGTTCAGAAGACTAAGCCTCTGGTTCCAGTGACCAACCCAGACTAGAGTCAAGGTGGCGCAGTGGTTAGGGTGCAATACTGCAGGCCACTTCAGCTGACTGCTATCTGCAGTTCAGTGGTTCAAATCTCACCGGCTCAAGGTTGACTCAGCCTTCCATCCTTCCGAGGTGGGTGAAATGAGGACCCAGACTATGGGGGCGATATGCTGACTCTGTAAAACGCTTAGAGAGGGCTGAAAGCCCTATGAAGCGGTATATAAGTCTAACTGCTATTGCTATTGCTATAGATCCTACAATATGTATAGCATTAATTAGCATGCAATTCAGTTGAAACAATAATATTACAACCCAGGGCATCTGTCTCTTATAGGATAGTGTTCAACATTCCAATCATCCTTAAGTTCTGTGTCCAGTAGAAGTGCATCAATCTCAAAATCCTTTTGCTCATCTACTGCATAGGCTACTTGTAAATAATTTCGTTTCACAAGTCTGCCTCAATTAACATTTTTTCTTGTATTTCACACATGAATAGTTGCAGCACTGAAATGTACCAACCATTCCCCAAATTAATAGCCAAGGAGTCTTCTCTCATGCTTCCTATTTTGTAATGCTAAAACTGAAGGGCAGGGAGAAAGAATTTTCACTAATATCGCAAAGCAATTAAAATACTCAAGGCCTGGAGGCCGGATTCGGCCCATGAGGTGCTTATATCTGCCCCACAGGGCCACCCTGGAAACAGTGAAGGACTGAACCACGGTGCCTTTGCCATTGAAAATGGAGCTTGGAAGGGCTGCATGAGCTCTGTTTTTGCTGGCAGAAGGTTGTAGGCAGAGGTGGGTTCCTACCAGTTAGGATTGGTTTGGTCGAACAGGTAGTGATTTGCTGGCCTGGGTTGCCGGAACTGGCAGTGACCCAGGGCTGCCACGCCTCTGAACCGGTTCCCCAGTCAGCGCAGCATGGGTTTTTTTTCTTCATTTTTTAATGCTCTGTGCATGCACAGACCTATTTATGGGCAAATGTGCATGAGTGCACAAAATTGCATGCACACTGAACTGGCAATGCTAGCAGCAACTCACCCCTGGTTGTAGGAGGCTGGCACAGCCAAAAATGGAGCTTGGGAGCCTATTTTCTCTGACAGAGTGCTTGGGCCAGCACAGATGCCACTGACACAAGTGACATTGGGCTGGCCATGTCTATCCTGGCCACACCCACTCCAGCTCCCCGAGGTCCCTGAGGTCAAACATAATCTTGATGCGCCCTTCAATGAAATCGAGTTTGACACGGCTGGACTAGAGGGTTCCACCACAAAACCGCGTTCGACTAAAGCGCACTCGACGAAACCGTGTACCTGACGTCATCACAGCGTGACGAAAAAAGCACACTGTGAGCGCTAAAGCTAAAATTAACCCCTAAACCTAAACCTAACCCCCCGAAACCTAACCCTAAACCTAACCCTAAACCTAACCCTAAACCTAACCCTTAACCTAACCCTAAACCTAACCCTAAACCTAACCCTTAACCTAACGCTCTGATGACGTCAGCGACGCGCTTTAATCGGGCGCACTTTAGTGGACCACAGTTTTGTCGTGCCACGGGACTAGAGTAATTATATGGAAGTGATATGGCATCCAATAAAGCTGGAGGAACTAGAAACACCTCCCTCCAGCAAGATTTTAACTGAGGATTTCTAGCAACGACTGCTTTGAAATAAAGCATTTTAGTGGGTTATTTTTTTAAAGGTCGATCAAATTTGTTAAATTCCGCATATCCATTTTTCATGCATGTTCGTAAGGATTTATTCTTCTATACTTTGATAAGCAATTTCCCTAATATTTTGCATTCTAGGTCACTTTTTTCCAATACATACATTTTCTGTACATTTGCATCTAAATTGATAAAATTGCTTGAATAGTAAACAGCATTCCATATTTTTTTTTTAAAGAAAAAGGAGTATATAGGTAGCTGCATATAAAGTGCTTTTGACTCCTTGTTTATGTGGATTTGAGAGCTGGGTGTGTCAGGCAAAAGATGAAACTAATGCACTAGAAATGGGATATTTATAATGTGTTTGTATGTATGTATGTGTGTGTGTATGTATGTTTGTATGTATACATATATGTTGTGGCCCAGCAGGAGCCGCTGGAGCTACAAACAGACTCCGATAGCGAGGGACCCTATGAGTCGGCTCTGGAAGATGTGGAGGACACTGGACAGGGTTCAGACTCTGAGCAGGGACCAGAGAAGCTGGTTGGCCACCAGGAGGCGCCTGAGGCATGGAGCAGCAGTGAAAGTCAAAGGGAGATTGTCCCTGATGTCAGGCCCTGGAGCAGTGGGGAGGAGCTAAGGGAGGTGGTCCCGGATGTCAAGCAAAGATGGGCAGATAAGCGCTGACAGCAACTACGGAGATATAGAAGATAATTGGGGCCAGGTGGTTGTGATTAGGCTCCTCCCAAGAGAGTATATAAGAAGAGACTTTGGAAGGAGGCTTTTTGCAGGATACAACTGTTATACTAAATAGCAATAGCAATAGCAATAGCAATAGCAATAGCAGTTAGATTTATATACCGCTTCATAGGGCTTTCAGCCCTCTCTAAGCGGTTTACAGAGTCAGCATATTGCCCCCAACAACAATCCGGGTCCTCATTTTACCCACCTCGGAAGGATGGAAGGCTGAGTCAACCCTGAGCCGGTGAGATTTGAACCGCCAAACTGCCGAACTAGCAGTCAGCTGAAGTGGCCTGCAGTACTGCACTCTACCCACTGCGCCACCTTGGCTCTTGTAAAGCTGGAGAGTCGCTTGTGGAAGTTTGGGTTGTTGTCAAAGTCTGGTCGGTGTGTTAATTTACTGTGAATAAATTGTCTAGCAGTAATCTTGTGTCAGCGTGACTCACTGTACCGAGTGGGGTCAGAACACACACACACACACACACACACACACACACACACACACACACACATAAAAGAAACAAGAACTTAAACATGAGAGAATTGGTGAATAGCGAAGAGGAAGAAGGAGGCCCAGAAGTCATGGTGAGGTAGATTTGATAAACGCCTATTAAAAAAAGGTAAGAAATTTAAAGAAGAAAACTCAAATGTAGGGGACTTTGATAAAGATGTTGAGCTATAGTGAATAGACTAATTTTAACTGTCTTTTCTTTTCTTATCTATCATTTCTTGGCTTACCTTTTCCCTTCCTTTTTGTACTGTATAGAGCTGCTTACCACCCAAAAAGAATAATCTCATGCATATGTGTACACATACAGGCATTGAATATTTATTCATTTATTCAATAAATTTATATAGCCACTCAATTCACATGCAGATAATTTTGGGGGCTTATCAAATTACACACACACACACACACACACACACACACACACACACTAAAAAACCTCACCCCATCTTACCTACAGCAGTAACAACACAATCAAATCAGCCACTTGTTCAACTCATCTCCATGTGGTCTCCAGGCCCATTGAAAAAGCCATGTGTTAGGGCCTTTGGGGAGAGCAACAGGTTGAGGGTCAGCTGTACCTTTGGCAGAATGTTGTTCCACAGAGAAGGGGCCACCACAAAGAAGAGCTGTTTTTGTGATGACAATCCCCAATTGATGGAAGTTAGAATTCCATTTCTATGTAACACAGATGACACAAACTCACTGAGGAGAATTAAATTGTCTTCTTATCTTATTGAAGAGGATTTGATTGCCTTTGGGTTAAAAGCTAATGTGATAATGTATCTGTTCAACCTTAAGGTGCTATGACTTGAAGTCAACAAACTTAGACATTGCATTTAAATGACACATTTCTATCTCTTTCTCTCTTATATTCTTATTCCTTCCTTTTTTTTATCTAGAAGTCAAAGCAGTAAGCATACCAGTACTCCTTCCAAATCTTATTTTCTCAACAACAACAACAAGAGAAAGTTACTGGCCCAAAGTCACCAATCAGTTTTTGTATTCAAGGGTGAACAAGAACTTATGGTCTTCCTTAACTACAACTTAACCACTGCATCAAAATGGCTGCCAAAACTGACTTGGCTCCATTGATGCCTGCACCTGATTCTGGCTCATGTTTTGCCAAATAGAAATGAAAATGGGCTGGTGAATTCCTAGGGAGAGGGGAGGTTATGAAATGAATTAGTGCCTCCTGTTGCCGGTGGAATGTCATCCACCAAGGTCAAGTTATGAGATATGTTTGAGCGGCACAGGACTGCTTTCCCACAACGAAAGAACTGCACTCAATAAGTGGACTATGAACTGTGGGTGGCCAATGAGGGGAAAAGGGGTTTTACCTATGGAGGTTTTCGTGGGAAGATCCCAGAGCTGACTTTGCTTTTGCTGTGCCTAGATGGATCTTTCAATAAAGTTTCACTCTTGATAGATCTAAAGAACCGGGAGTTTCTTTTGTTGAATGTGCCAAATGGGGTGGTTGAAAATGGCTCTCTTTTTCCCACCACAACAGGAAACGTTAGTCACTGATGAGTACTGATCACTGATTTTGCACCTAAGGCTTGGCAAAATAGCACTGGCAGAACACACATATCAAACTGTTCTGACCTAAGCTTCCCAAGAACATGAAACAAACTCCTTGTCCCGACAAAACCACTTTTATTAATTTACTGTGAATTTTGCTCATTTAAGTCCATCAAAGTCTTTCAAGGGAGGATTTACAATCACAGACCTTATCTGGCTTGGAGAACTGACAGGCTGATATCTGCAAGACATGGCAAGGAGTCTCGGAGAGTCAAAAGCCAATTAAGCGAACTAATTGTCTCCTGAAAACTCCACTCCCCTTTCGCTCCTCTTTTATTTCTTCTGGGAGGGACCATTCACTGACCACCTGTGGCCTTACTCCAAGTCGACCCCTGTTCTTTAGCTGTTCCCTTCGTCTGGCAACTCTGTGCATGTGCACACTGGGAATAGGTTCCAGTTGTTTGTCTGCCTCACTGATGCCTGACTCTGAAGGCAGCTGATAACTGGCATACGGCTCTGGCCCCCTCTCTGCCTCTGACACAGAGCCCACATCAGAGCCTTTCCCAGACTTCAGGACTGGCCCATGTTCCTCCCCAACCTCCTCACTGTCCAAATCAGCTGCCAGCTCTGCTGGCCACTGGCAGGCCACAACACAAACAAATACAAACAACTAAAAAAGAAAAAGAAGTCTCCCTCCCCCTCAAAATACTAGTTTCATGCCAATTAGAACATCATCAGTAGCATTAAAAATGGTGCATGATTGAGAATTTGTACAGGGCCATACTGCATATTTATATTTCATTGTTGCTATAGGTATACAACAAAGCTGGATATTTATGTAGGAGAGAGATGGAGGAAAAAGGGTGGAAAAAATCACGGATCATGTAGAATAAGTATAGAAAAACAGAACAGGGCAACCTATCCTCATCTTCTGTTAGGCAGTGATTGCCTTTATAATAAGGTTGTGCGTACTGAAACAGTATAAGTTACCTCTATCTGGTTACTTAAACAACTTTTATTTCGTATATTCATATTCATTTTTACTACAAATGAGCCTGACTTGGTTATCCAAGTGAAAATGTGCTTTGAACAATGATGTTTTCATTAAGAGAAACCGCTGTTCCAATTCTCATACAAAATGCTGTTGACTTTGTTGGCAGCGGAGTCAGTAGACTGCCGTGAGGGACTGCATTTTTCACAATTGCCTCTTAAATTGAGGGCACCCTACAGTGGGTTCTCAAATCTAAATCAAGTTTAACTAAGCCGATCCCAGGAAATGGGGGAAAAGTCCATTATAATCAATAGAAGAAATGTCTATTTAGGTTACCAGGCCCAGGAACTAGTATTATTAGAAATGGTGGGTTTTATTATCAGCTTTATTGCACAATGGTGCCTGGTCTTTATTGGAAGAAACATGACATTTTAACATTTTATTCCCTTTGTTCCAGCAGCCTCCTGCAGCGAGTCTAACCTTTGCTGTTCAGAAGAGACTTTATATACTACACAAAAGTATCATGCAGAAAAACTACACGAGTAGAATTGTCGTGATGGAGGTGCCAAGTGTAGCACCTGACATCAAGGCAAACGATCCAAACAACCAAACAACCACAAACAAAACACACAGCCATGAACTACACCGAGTCAGCCCAAAATTAACTACATGTCAGGGTTCCAAGTAACACCCCAATGGAAAAAAGACTCCAAGGCTTAAAGTTCCTCAGAGTTCCGTTTTATTAGAGATGTCATATTGGCACAGCTGGGAAAACCCGAATCTGAAAGCTTCCTGGATTTCCCTACCCAAATGATGGTTCAAGTCCCTGCCCAGCATCCACATGTCCATCACATGGCCCAATCAAGCACCATCCCAACTGGAGATGTCTCCCAGTCACACCCCTCAAGGTGCAGGGCAGGATGTTCTTGACTCTCTGAAAAAGGAACGTTATTATGGCTATATATCTCCCCAACTCCATACAATCCCCCTTCCCACTTTCCCACAGTGCTAAATGTGGCAGGCCTGAAGGCTCAAAGTAAAAGATGGCTTCCAGGCCTGACACTACATGAATGGCCACACATGTTGGGTAGCTATATAAATTACACACACACACACACACACACACACACACACACACACACACACACAGACACACAGAGTCATGGATATTAGCCATGGCATCCATGACAGTGGATGAATTAGGATGAAATTACCCACTCATAAAAAGCCCATCCTAACAACCCCAAAACAAAACAACAAACTTTTGCACAACGAATAATATATCACGTACAGGTAGTCCTGAATTTACAATGGTTCATTTAGTGACCATTCAAAGTTGCAATAGCACTGAAAAAAGGGACTTATGACCATTTTCTCACACTTTTGATCTCTGCAACATTTCTATGGTCACGGGATCAAAATTCAGAAGCAAGTGGCTCATAATTTGTGATGGTTGCAGTGTTCCGGGGTCATGTGATCATCTTTTGTGATCTTCTTCAATGGGGAAGCCAGGTTCACTTAACAACAATCTTACCAACTTAACATCTGCAGTGATTCACTTAAACAGCGGTGGCAAGAAAGATCATAAAATGGGGCAAAGCTTACTTAACAAATGTCTCAGTTAGCAACAGAAATTTGGGGCTCAGCTGTGGTCGTAAGTCGAGGACTACCTGTATCTGGGCCAGAGATGTTGTTGAACTATAAATTTCAATAGCCCTAACTTGGTTGTGTAGTCTTAACTATTTATTCATTTAATTTATATCCCATTCATAGAAACTGGCTGCAGCAGCTGATAGCATTCTTCTCATCTGTTCCTGGAAGCTAAGCAAGGTTGGTCTAGTTAATCCAGGGATTTTAGCTGGACTGTGTAGTTAAAAAAAACCCCACATCCTAGAAAAAGTCCTTGACAAATCACTTCAGGAAAACTGACAAACCCCACTTCCTATAATATGCAGTTACACAGGGCCTTCAAAAAAATTAGCAAGGGGTTCTCTGACCAGTTGCTGGGTGGGCATGGCCATGGTGGGTGTGAACTAGTCAGCCTCCTGCACCACATCGGGGGAGAGCATTTTTGCCCTCCCCGGCTCTGGAGGTTTTCCTTGAGCCTCGGCAAGGGCGAAAACAGCTTCCTCAGGCTCCGAAGGGTCTCTGGCCTGTTTCCAGCCTTCCCAAATTTCCGGTAGGCCTGTTTTCTCCGTATGCACCCTGCACTTACCTGCATCCACAATGGGCCATGTGGGGGCTCCTGGGAGGGGGAGGGCCAGCCAGAAGTGGGATTTGGGCGTTCTCCAAACTGCACAGAATCTTAGTTAGAAGTTCTCCCGAACCCCTGAGAACTCCTGGCAGCTCACACCTGCAGTTAGTGGAGCTGAACTAGATGTTAGGGAATTTTTGCGTTGTTTGTTTGTTTCATAATCAAACGAGTATCTAAAGCAGCTTGTATTGTATATTCCATCCTTCTAATGTATCAAGCTGATCATAAACAAAACCCCCAATAAAATCCCCCAAATCAATACATGGAAATCGTTCCAGGAAGTAAAACCACTTTGTAAATGGAAGATTGACTATGGAAACCTCTCTCCATCCCAAGCGATGGCCACTTTCAAAGAACTTCAGAATGATGCTGTAGGAATTCTGTAGGTAGAGTCACTCTTACTTAATCAGGTGAACAGGCGACATTTGAAATCTAAGGCTAATATACTTTGGGCAAGGTAGATGGGAGTCTGCAAGAATGAAAACCAGTTTGATCTAGTAATTTAGGCACCAGGCTAGAAAGCAGGAGACCATGAATTCTAGTCCTGTCTTAGTCATGAAAGCCAGCTGGGTAACCTTGGGCCAGTCACTCTCTCTCTCAGCCCAAATCTCCCCATAGGATTGTTGCAGTGATCGGTTTCCATTTTTTACTCCCAGTTCGCTCGTGTGCGCGTGCTAACATGCATGCACGATGCTTCTGGCTGGGTGGGCGGAGCCACTACTGGTTCGCCCGATCTGGGCTGAACTGGGAGAAACCCACCTCTGGATTGTGGTTGTGAGGGAAACAGAAGGAAGAAGTTGTGCTGGATATATTCACTGCCTTAAGTTATTTGTAAAAATAATAATGGTTGTGTTCTGACCCAGCTCCCAAACATGACAAACCCTCTGTAGTTAACTAAATGTTCCCTTTATTAGAAGCACCAGCAGCCCTGGAAAAAAGTCTCTCTCACACACAGGAGGCTAACAAGACTTTCAGTGCCTGTGGAAAGCAAAGCTTGCTCCCTTTCCCCCTGAAATGGCCCCACATACCAGGAGTCTCTCTCTAGCCACAGTCACACAAGAAGTCCTGGAAGGTGTGCTCAGTATTTCCGACACACCCTCAGAAGGCACGCCTGACTTTCAGTCCCGCAGATTCAGAGGAATAATTCTGATAAGTTCCAGACAGGATTCAAAAGTCACTGACCAAAGGGGAGATGAATAATTGTCTGCCACACCTATTTATCTCTGCCCGCTGCCTTCTATCTTTGCTTAGCTAGCAGCGGTGGCTCTTCCGTCCCAAGGACCAGCCCATAGATTTCTGCTGCTCTCTCCTCTCCTCTGCCTTCTGCACATCCGTGCATCAGGCACTGGACCAAGACATTCCTCCTCCTCTTCTTCATCAGTTACCTTCAGACCTGGGAGCTGTTGACCCTCCATCTGAGGGTTGATGGACATCTGTCTCTGACATTCTGTCTTGCCCCCTAGACCTCTCAGATTGCCTTGATGCTGGACCTGACTCCCACATCTCCTCCTCCTCTGATTTGGCTGCCAGAAGCACAGGTGGCCAACAGGCCCCAACAGGTGGGATACAAATAAATAAATAAGTATATAAAAAAAATAAGAAAAGTTAACCTAAGTAGAAATTCCAAAATCAAATCTGGAAAAAGATAACATGGGCAGTGTTGCTAAGAAAACTTCATTGGGTGCCAAGTAATGTAGTTAGAAGGTACTTTTCTCTCAACTTAAAAGAACATATAATTTTTATGAGTAGCTCTGAAAGTGGTGATGATCTAACCAGATGAAAATCCCCAGGAAGTCTAATCACTGATAGTGCTAATATAGAAAAAAAAGCACCCTTCCATTTTACAAAGACACATAAAACTGAAATATGAAATGAGAATCATGAGCCAAGGAAGACTCAGTGTCTCAAAGCACACTAAGTTCAACATTTCTGAAATAAATGAATTTAGGTAGACAAAAGTTAGCTAGTTTAAATGAGATGAGTATGTGATACTCTCTTCAAGGCATTGGACTGCATAAAGGAATGAAGTGGCAATTATACTCAAAAAGGAACCATTGCTTATTCAGATTGTTTCATGTTACATTTGTCACTGTTGTTCCAATGTTGCATACTACCTGATCTTTTGAGATGGGGAGGGTTATAAGTACTGTAAAATAAATGTAAAAAATGAATACTATATTAATGGTAAGACTATATTTGTTGAACTTAGAGGAAAGCCAGTGAACATTAGTGTCAGCCTCTACCTTGCATGCTTGCTATTGGCTGCCATAGTAATGGGAAGGGTGGGGGCTCATGATATTTGGGAGGGGAAAAGTCCTGGTGGAGATATCTCAAGAAGGGAGTTTTGTTCTCACCATCTTCTGCGCATGCTGATGGCTCGTGTTTGGGTTTGGTCAAGGCCAACCGTCTCTGCATACCAACTGAATGAGGCCACTTGAAGATGCGCCCCACATGACACCTTTGGGAGTTAGCAATAGCAATAGCAGTTAGACTTATATACCGCTTTCAGCCCTCTCTAAGAGGTTTACAGAGTCAGCATATCGCCCCCAACAATCTGGGTCTTCATTTTACCCACCTCGGAAGGATGGAAGGCTGAGTCAACCCTGAGCTGGTGAGATTTGAACCGCCGAACTGCAGCTAACAGTCATCTGAAGTAGCCTGCAGTGCTGCACTCTAACCACTGCACCACCTTGGCTCAGTTGGAGATTGGTCATTGGGTTGGGGTAACTAGGGGGAGGGATTTGGGTAAATGTTTGATATGTACAAGTTCACGCTTTTTTCCTTCAGATCTTGCTTCACTTTCACTGTTTTCATTTCATGTCCAGTAAAAGTACCTTTTCTCTAATCAAACGGAGTGAGGGCTTTTCTTTCTTGGATTCTGAATGAAGCAGGCCTGACAATAATTGTTATACAAATATATACATCAACTACAGATGTAATGGTGGATAACATGAGAAATGGATAGTGCACAAAGGACTAAACACAACATGAAGAAACATCATAGTAATTCTAATTTATCTGAAATGGTATAGGATTTCCTGCATGAGCATGGGGGTGGACTAGAAGACCTCTTCGAATTCTGTTATTCTGTTAATGTGGACTGGAATGTGAAATCTATAAAAAGACTGGAACCCGGAAATACAGGAAAAGGTTAATAGAATTTTGCAAAAGAAATTCCTTTCCTTTTCTATTATTTTGCTTGACGGCAACACAGGCTTCCAACAATATAAATGGAGACTCTACACCTGGACATGGAGGACATATAACCTAAATATAAGTTCAATATAAAGAACAAATTCAGAATACTTAACTGATGTAAAAAGGTATCTGAAGAGCTCTTGGAAGAAATTATATAGGAAATTGAGGACATGCCCCGTGAGTACAAGCTGAAGGAACTCGGGATGTTCAATCAGCAGGAAAGAAGATTAGGGGCACTATGACAGCCATGTTCAGGTCATATAAGGAAACTATGTGGCACATGATCAAAAACTATTTTCCATGGACCCAGAAATGAAGGACAGAAATAATAAGTATAAGTTGCAGCTGCTGAAAATTGCTTTAAATTTAAGAAAAAAAACCTCCTAGTGGTAAGATCTAGGCATGAATGGAATAGTCTGTTTTTGAAGGCATTCTTGATTTTTTAGAAGTGTTAAAGAATTGGCTGGAAAGCCACCTCTTGAGGATAAATTGCTTGGTTTACCTTTGCGTTGAGAGGATTGGACTAGAGTGATTCTTGGGCTTCCTTCCAACTATACCGTTCTGCAATTAAATAAGTAGAATAAGGATCTAGATAACCATGAAATAGCACCAGAGAGACCAGAGATAACTATACCCCTTTGCTTGTTTTTACTGGCTCTTTGGATTTTTGCAGCCCATTTTTGACAGTTCTACAATAAGCCACACTGTAAAAAGGGAAGCCAAAAAACAAGTTTCCAAACTTTGAAAGAAGTAAAGATACAGATGGCTTTCAGAACAAGTTGTCATCATTGTAACTGCGGGGATGAATGCTGGAGGAATTGATCATTTTGATAAAGGAGAATGTTTGTAGTTCAGAGATGAGGGGTCCTTTGGTGCTCAATGAACAAAATCCATTGTTTCTTGCAGATGTTTCATTGCCCAAACTAGGTTACAACATCAGTGCTAATAGGGAGTGATGTTTGCTCCCAATTTATATCCTAGTATTGCTTATGAGTAAGTGGGAGCGGTCTTGGTGAGGTTTTTTGGGTTGAGCTGTTTACTGTTGGCTTATTTGGCAGTTCTTAGAATATACCCAATCAAAGAATATACCCAAATAGGACCACTCCAGTGGTGGGATTCAAATAACTTAACAATTGGTTCTCTGCCCTAATGACCAGCTGGGTAGGTGGGGTTCAATGGTCATGTGACTGGGTGGGCGTGGCAAACTCAACGTCACTCACATTGATGAGTGTTTTGCCTTAGTTGTTACTTAGGGTTAATCAGAGAGGCAGTTTCTGTAAGCAGGGCAATAAAGATTAGGCTAGAAACAACACAGAATGTTTCCTTCCTGCCTTCCTTACAGGATTAGCCCGAAGTGCTTACAAAGTTAACAATCGCTTCTCCTGGATAGGTGCAAACTGGCTGAATCCCACCACTGGACCACTCCTACCAACACTTGGGATGTGGTGGCTCAGTGGCTAAGACACTGAGCTTGTCGATCAGAAACATCAGTAGTTCAGCGTTTTGAATCCCTAGTGCCGCATAATTTAGTGATGCTCCCATTACTTGTCCCAGCTTCTGCCAACCTAGAGGTTCTAAAGCATGTAAAAATGCAAGTAGAAAAATAGGGACCACCTTTGATGGGAAGGTAGCAGCGTTCCATGTTCCTTCGATGTTTAGTCATGCTGGCCACATGACCACGGAGATGTCTTTGGACAGCGCCGGCTCTTCGGCTTAAACAGAGATGAGCACTGGCCCCTAGAGTCAGGAATGACTAGTACATATGTGCAAGGGGAACCTTTACCTTTACCAACACTTGACAGGGCCAGCAATTGGAATATAAATTGAGAGCAAACCCCACTCTCTACCAGCACTGATAATATTACCTATTTTGGGTAATGAAACGTCTGCAAGAAAGCAACCAAGCTCAGAGAACATCAAGGACCCCTCGACTGATGATTAAATTAGAGGAACAGAAAAAGAAAAAGAAAATGGAAGATGGTTTAAGGACTAAACATTAAAAAAAATTAATAGCTAAGGTAGGACTACCTATGAATAATCTTGGAGTTTTAATAAATACAAATGAGGTTAAAGGAAGATGTAAAGACTATCCTGAACGTTTCTTCAAAATGTAGTGTTCAATAAATATTTAAGTTCAAGATCATCTGGATACTGATGCAAAAGTCCTCATCCTGAAACTTTTCAGAAGTTTTTCCCAATGAAGCATGGACTGCGTTGGCACAAAAAAATTGACCTGCTCAAGTTAGCTTCTAGTTAAGATGTTGCCCTGGAATCAGAAGAGGTTTGCAGACTCAGAAGAAATAGAGGAAGAGGTCCTTGCAAAGTACGGTATAGGAATATTTCTTGCCTTTCTGCTAAATCTCTAATCCTGCTCAGGTATTCATTGAAATGTGTGAAATCTTCAGTTCACATAGAGATCATAAATGTGTGTCCCCCTAGATCACCAGAATTTCACAACACTGAGACCAAATGCTTATTATTGCCCTGGGGCAGCTTATAAAAAGTTGGTAAGCTTTCTCTGAGAGTACTCCATGTTGCTGATTACACAACAAGCAAAGGCCTAGTGTGCCCTGAAGAGACCTTCCAAAGCCCACTGAACAGACACAGTTGTGTTTCTAGGAATATACTGGCTTAATGCTGTAAGCTCCAGATCAGCTGCATACTGACATATACTGTATAAGTGTGTATCAAAAACTGAAGGCAATATATTTAAGTGGCCATCTAACAAGGATTTGCAGGCACAAACATTTTGAATGAGAAGGAGTAGGCCCGTGATGGGAAACCTATGGCACGGGTGTCACAGGTGGCATGCAGAGCCCTCTCTGTGGGCACGTGAGACGTCGCCCCATCTCAGCTCCACCGTGCATGTGTGCATGTCTCCTGCTGGCCAGCTGGTTTTTGGGTCTCTGCTGCACATGCACGGGGGGTGGGGACCATGCAGGAGACACACATGCATGCGTGGGGAGTGGGGCGCATGTTCGTGGGGCACGTATGCATTCGTGGGGTGCAGTGGTGCAAGCACGTACATTCATGCATGGATGCAGGGTGCATGTGGGTGTGTGGGTGTGCATGTGCGGGGTGGGGGAGCATGGTGGGGTCATGCACAGATTCCATTATGGGTGGACGCTCACGTTTTGGCATGCAATGACAAAAAGGTTATCCTTAGGCAATTATGATAAATGATACTGAAGTGCACTGATGGAAAACCAAAACTATTCAAGTTTTACAAACCAATACCGGCATTCTACAGTATTCCTCCTCAGGTTATCCTGACAAAATGCATTCTTATACAGGTAGTCCTCGAGTTGCGACCACAACTGAGCCCAAAGTTTTGTTGCTAAGTGAAACATTTGTTAAGTGAGTTTGCGCCTTTTTACGGCTTTTCTTTCCGCAATTGTTAAGTGAATCATTGCATTTATTAAGTTAGTAACACGGTTGTTAAGTGAATCTGGATTCCCCACTGACTTTGCTTGTTAGAAGGTCGCAAAAGCGGATCACATGATTTTGGGACACAGCAAGGGTGATAAATATGAACCAGTTGCCCAGCATTTGAATTTTGATCATGTGACCACAAAGACACTTCAACTGTCATAAGTATGAAAAACAGTCATAAGTCACTTTTTCAGTGCCGTTGTAACTTTGAACAGTCATTAAATGAACTGTTGTAACCTGTTCTCATCAGGTTATCCAAATTTTTGAGACCCACAAATAGTATCAATAGATAGATAGATAGATAGATAGATAGATAGATAGATAGATAGATAGATAGATAGATAGATAGATAGATAGATAGATGATAGAGATAGAGATAGAGATAGAGATAGAGATAGATAGATAGATAGATAGATAGATAGATAGATAGATAGATAGATAGATAGAGATAGATAGATAGATAGAGATAGATAGATAGATAGATAGATAGATAGATAGATAGATAGATAGATAGATAGATAGATATGAAAACCCACTTTTCTTAATGCATTCTCTCTTAATAGCATCAAAGTAAAGCAATAGATATCACAGAATTATTTCCTTATAAAATCTAGGAGCATTTAGAAATACCAAACTTCTTCTTGTTGACTTGCTGGCTGCTATTATCGTGGAACACCACAATGACACGAAAAGAAGACATTGATTCAGTTGGTTCATGTGTGGTGAAGCGATGGGATCTTCCCCCCCCCAATCATATTTTTTTCTCTTCCATAGAATGCAAAATTCCATTTAAACTTGCATTTATATTGTTTTCCTAGCAGCAAAACAGCATGCCTATTGTTCAATCTGCTTTCAACCATTTCAGAGACAGGTCTTCAAATAGAGGGGAAAATAATTGCTATTTAATTCAATCATGTAAATGTCTGAGGGGAAAATGAGCTATGGAAGGCATCTTCGGCAGGTTGGAGAAACCTGCAGTTACGAGGGTCACTGTTTTGAAACCTCTGGACCTCCTCCAGCTCCTGATTGCTGAACAATTCCTGCCACTTTGCTACAGAAAGCCAGCAGTTACTGCAGCGTACAGTATAAAACAGCGTAATACATTTCTTAAAAGAAAATTAAGATCTATAATAAGGAGGCGTCTGGTTGATTTATCAGTATTAACTCGAGCTCTTTATATCCAAATTTAACAGCTAGGAAATACAAACACTTGTCTTCGTTGTATAGTTTCTCCCCCTGCCATTGCAATTCTTGCTTTATAAGAATGCATAGCCCACCAGAGGGTCTCCTTTGGGGGGGGGGCTGGGGAGGCCCATCCCTGAAAACCTGGCAGCTTGTACTGGTTCATCCACTTTGGTTAACCAGGTTTCTTGAATGGCTATTACATCAAATCTCGGGAGAAAGCTCATTAGTCCACTATCAACCATCCCTTTCCAGCCAGCTACATTCCAGGTCAGCATCTGTATGGGATTCCTGGAGGCAAAGTGGTCTGGCTAGATGGTAAAAATGCTAGATATCAACTTGACATTGCGTCAATATTAACTATGCTTCCCATAAAAACACAGTTATTGTGAGGTTCACTATTTCTCCTCGTGAGCTTCAGAACTTGTTGCTCCTTTTATCTTGATTGCCATTTTGCTCTAAGAATGACATTTTGTTAGGTGGGCAGCAGTGGTGGGATTCAAAATCTTTTACTACTGATTCTCTGGGCATGGCTTGGTGGGCGTGGCTTGGCTTGGTGGGCGTGGCAGGGGAAGGATCCAGTGGGGAGGTTACTGAAAAATCCTCATTTCCTCCAGATCAGCTGGGACTTGGGAGGCACAGAATAGATGGGGGCAATCACATACTCTTGTCGTGAAGCACAGGTATCCAGTTACTAGTAATAACATAAAAGTAACTCAATTGCATGAACCAAAGTCCAGATTAGTCCAGTATTTCTCATAATGATCAACCAAACAGCTCTGGAAGGAGGGTGTAAGCAAATGGTGGAGTCATTGTTCTTTCCTACAACTAATATTTGGAGGAATATTGACACCAACCAAGATAACATTGAGTCTCTAACACTAAATTGCCACTGATACGTCTGCTATCCATAAATCCATCTAATCCCCTTTTAAAGCCATTCAAGTTAGTGCCCATCGCCACATCTTATATTAATGAAGTCTACAAGTAAATAATGCACTGCAAGGCCATAATTAAGCCAATTCTGGAAGGTACGTTACGCCAGATCAGATGATTGGCGCATCTATTCAAACTGTAACAGCTCAGCAGAACCTGGGGAGGGGGTGGAAAATCTCCCCATCATTTTTCCCCCTGATGCTTAAAAAGCCAGGGATGAAACTTAGAACTTCCCAGGACACAAAGTGTATTTTCTCTGCTGAGTTCCCCAAGGATTCCTTTCTGCTGAGTTCGTGCTGAGAGGACCTTGCCTGCAAAGCCTTATTTTATGCTTTCATCTATTCCATCACTTTGATTCCCAGCACACACACACAAAAAATCGCTTTACTCACGTTCTTAGCTAACCAACAGCGATGTGGCACAATCAATTCTAAAGCAAATCTTGTACTTTGCTCTGGCCAGTTCGATATTCCATGCTTTCTATCATTGTGGGCTTTCTTCATATTGATCGGGACACCTGAAAGCTATTAAGCTTATTAATTAAATGTTGATATTTGTCTCCCCCTCGGAGATCAGTGTCTAACAAATAAACCCAGAGCACTCCAAGTGCAGTAAATCCCAAGATTTACAGGTGATTTATCTCTCTCTTCTTTTATTCCCTATCCAGAAAAAAAAGAAAGAAAGATAGCAATCGTAGCCACTTTATGTGCCAATTATTTGATGTGGAATAGCAAACATGCTTTCTTCAGAGGAATCATGGTTGGCACTTATGGGTCTACAATTTGCTTCAGAAATAAATCTCAGAGTAGTCTCCAGAGCTGAAGTAGCTTCTTAGATGAGAAGCGAAACATTTTCAAAGAAAAACAAAATGACTGAGAATCTCCATAGACATTTAGGGTAATTTCACAGCTGCCTTGTGTTGAGTCCTTTGAAGCATTTGGTTTTGGACAATCCCTTGGATTGCTGGTGGTTTAGACCGTTTCGGTGCCAATAAAGGAGATTATTTGTAGCTCAGGGTTGAAATGAGGGGTCCTTGGTGCTCTCTGAGCTTCGCTGTTTTCTTGCAGACGTTTCATTATTCAAACTAGATAACGTCATCAGTTTCAGTGGTTTGATGCTTTTCTGCTGCTGTTTCAAGCATTGTCATTCATTATTTTTTCAAATAAAAAGTACATATTCAGATCTCTGAATTCATCTGGGCTATGCAATGATGTGGACTTAAAAGTGGTAGCACGGATTGGTCCTTTTATATTTCCAGGCTGTCCCCATGGGCCAGAGCTAAGCATCCTGCAGTCGGATCCGCCCCATGGGCCTTGAGTTTGACACCTCTGGTCTAGTTTGATAAAAGAAGGGTTAGGGTTGACATGACAGCAGAGTTCCAATATCTCAGGAGCTTCCACAAAGAAGGGGGAGTCAAGCTATTCTCCAATGCACCTGAGGACAAGGAACATTGGATGGAAACTAATCAAGGAGAGAAGCAACCTAGAACTAAGGAGAAATTTCCTAACAGTTAGAACAATTAATCAGTGGAACAGCTTGCCTCCAGAAGTTGTGAATGCCCCAACACTGGAAGTCTTTAAGAAGAGATTGGATAACCATTTGTCTGAAATGGTATAGGATTTCCTGCCTAGGCAGGGGGTTGGATTAGAAGACTTCCGGGTCCCTTCCAATTACTCTACTCTACTCTACTCTACTCTACTCTACTCTACTCTACTCTACTCTACTCTACTCTATTTTATTCTTTGAATCAGGCTGTCTGCCCAGTTCCATTCCTGATATTTAAAAACAATGACTAAGAACTTAACCTTTTCAAGAATATCACTTTTTGTTTGTTTGTTTGTTATTTATCCCACCGTTCTGCCTTATAGTAACTCAAGGTGGTGAAGTATCTAAAACTCCTATTCCCTCCCCACCCCAATAACAACCTTATAAGGTAATCTGAGGTCAGAGAGAGTGACTGGTCCAAATCACCCAGCTAGCTTTCATGGCCAAGATAGGACTAGAACTCACAGTCCCTCAGTTTCTGCATCAACCACTAGATTAAGTGGCTCTCAGTTTTAGGGGGTTTTGTCCTCAGTTGTTTTTCTCTCTCTGCTTTTGGGTATTTTATAGATAAATAGAGATAATTCTGACCCCAAATAGCCAAAACTAAAGCACTGCCTCATCTTTTTTTCTGTTGAGAAATTTCTTCAGACAAAAATGGAAACATGCAATTATTAAAATAAAAACCATTGCTCAAGAAATTAGTTGGATCCAGCATAATAACTTCCCTGATATTTTTTTATAGTTAGGAATTGATAGCAAAACACAACTCTTTGAGTACATAATACTAGCCCATGTTGTTATGAAAAGTCCTTACCTATATTAAGGAATTTTTATAGGCAGGCTTTTTAGGCACATAGCAGGGATATTGAGGGGAGGTAAAAATGATACCCACAGAAAGTAAATCAATGCTATGCCTATTTTTATGAGCATATGGATTTTTCTTTAACATAATGGATATTTCTGTATGTGAATTCCTTCTGGGATATAACCTATGAACTGACTGCCAATTTTCTGACCAAACTCACACATGCCTTGCACCTTTGCACCAATGGTGGGAGTGGCTTGGTGGTCATGTGACCAGGTGGGAGTGGCTTGGCAGTCATGGCGGTCTGAACAGCTGACGATAACTCATCCGCCAGTCAGGATCAAACTCCTGGCACTGAGCAGAGTTACCCTGCAATACTGCATTCTACCCACTGCACCATCCCAGGTTTTAATAATTCTGATAACTGATAAGGAAGGAAGCCATCTTATTTTCAAAACAATGGCTACCTTACTTGCCTTCTAGCTGTGACAAGAGGAGCAGTGACATAAGACTCATCAGTATGTCACTAGAACTTTGCCACTTCTAAATTTCCATGCCTCTTTAATTAAATTGTATAACTGACTACACAACTCTCCAATTATAATAATGCCTATTGACTTATTTACATCTATTAGAGCCAACTTGCTAGTAGATGGGTCAACCTCCTTCAGGTTTCTTTTAAAAAATAAGAAAAAAGGGGCATTCGATTTTCAGCAATTAATATTACCCAGTGGAAAAGCTTGAGGTGTTTTTGCAAAGGGTTAAATGTGCGATACCTCTTTACACCATGGGTGTTTTAAGGGGAAGCTGGTGTGGAAACAAGGTTGTTTTTTTTAAAACCTGTTATTATTATTTTTCAGGGGCAACAGATTTTACATCCTGAATATTAAAACCATAACCTATTCCTGAGCAACTTGCTCATTTCCTTGATTTAATGTGAAACATTACCTCTTTCCCATCTCCTTCCCCTCTGACTGTTGATAAGATTAATATTGTGTATTCATTAGCAATCAAAGCTGCAAGGGTTACGCTGTCTCATAAACACACACTGCAAAATGTTCACATTAAAATGGATTTCTTTTAAATAGCTGCCCTTTCTTTAACCATCACTACCCCCCAAGCTTGGAAAGAAACCACTGATCGTGATAATGAGGAATAACAAGAAATAATACAAGATTTCACAAATATTACATTTCATGTAATGCACTTA
This sequence comes from Thamnophis sirtalis, assembly GCF_051295495.1. Lineage (NCBI taxonomy): Eukaryota > Metazoa > Chordata > Lepidosauria > Squamata > Natricidae > Thamnophis > Thamnophis sirtalis. The sequence continues at coordinate 39,828,348 of NW_028261383.1, forward strand.
CATCACCCTTTTTACGCTATGTAATCTGCTCCTGACCTTTAATTCAGGGTTGGGGAACAGAATGATCGGTACTGTGATTATCAAGGAATGAGATTAAGGGAGATCTGAGAGGCAGAATGTTGAAAACAGTTTTTAACACAATCACCAGCCTTATAATTCAGGACTGCACTGACAATACGGTTTTATTCAAACATTCAAGTTTACAGTCATGTTTTTTCAAATAGTAAAGGCAAATGAACACCTGAGTTAGATCAATATTCCTCTCTTCAGATCCATAGATATTAACTGATTTATGATGAATGTCCATCGTTTTATGTAACTGGATACACATATTTGTAATTGTTCATAGGCAATTTTTCCTCATGTATGCAACGTTATATGTACTTTTCATAATACATACATTTTTGTAGGCAAAGTACCTACCAAATGTGCACATTTTGCATACCCTAGTCCTCCAAAATAATCCTGCATTTAGCTTTCTCTGAAATACAACTCTTTGCAGGCAATTATTAAATTCAGCATTGTGGCACAAAATATGCAGAATTGTGCATCTGAAAGAATAACACCACTCTAGGAAGTGAGATTTTGGTCAGTTCATTGAAAAATGCATGCAAATTTTTTTACACTAATTATTAATATAATAAAATAAGAAAAATAATTGTGATCAAAGTAGCACTGATGCTGTACCTAGTTGGGTAATGGAATGTCTCCAAAAAGCAACTATGCTCAGAGCACCAAGGATCCCAAGAAATAATTTTTCCTTTATTAGTAGTCGGTACAAAACGCAAGACAACACTGACAAAATATATTGCTCATATAATATACTGAACAGTATATCTCCCACCTTTTCAAATACATCTGATATGTAAATCTCCCGGGATATATATGCTATCTATATCTATATCTATATCTATATCTATATCTATATCTATATCTATATCTATATCTATATCTATATCTATATCTATATCTATATCTATATCTATATCTATATCTATATCTATATCTATATCTATATCTATATCTATATCTATATCTATATCTATCTATGTCTGTCTGTCTGTCTGTCTGTCTGTCTGTCTGTCTGTCTGTCTGTCTATCTATCTATCTATCTATCTATCTATCTATCTATCTATCTATCTATCTATCTATCTATCTATCTATCTATCTCCTGGGATGACATGGTGCTAGATGGACAGAATCATGAAGCCCAGTCTCCATTCATAAAAGAGTATAGGTAGTCCTAAAGTTACAACTACAATTGAGCCTAAAATGTATGTCGCTAAGTGAAACATTTGTTAAATGTGTTTTCCCTGTTTTACAACCTTTCTTGCTTAAGTGGATAAATGAATCACTGCAGTTGTTAAGTTAGTAACAGGGTTGTTAAGTGAATCTGTCTCCCCATTGACTTGGTTTGTCTGAAGGTTGCAAAAGCTGATCACATGACCCCAGGCCGTCATAAATGTGAACCACTTGCCAAGCATCTGAATTTTGATCACGTGACCAGGGAAATGATGCAATGATTGTAAGTGTGAAAAATGGTCATAAGTCCCTGTTTCCAGTCCAAACGGTCACTTACACCAAACTGTTGTAAGTCAAGGACTACCTGTATATAGTATAGGTTAACCGAGCTTCCTAACCTGTAAAAGGACAATCAGAATTAGTATGGACATTTTTATGTGTTTATGGGAACAAAGACAGCCTAACCAATTGGAGGTGTTTTAGTTTATCAAAGGGAGAGAAAAAAAGACTATGGAGTGTCATAATCAAAGCCCATAATATTATGCATCGGCCAGTGGTGGGTTCAGGATCCCGTTGCAACCAGTACGGTGCAATGGGGCCCAGAATCCCCCACTTTCATGCATGCGTCCTTACCTCTGCGATGCCTCCGCAATGCTCCAGCTGCTCAGCGGAACATTGCACAGGCGCCATATGTTCCATGCATGTGCACGGAAGCACCGAAGAGCTCAAATACAGGTAAGGAACTCAGGTGGGTGGGTAGGACCTCCGGAGCACCATACCAGAACGGTACCCGGTGCTTCTGGCAGTCACCGATACGCTCTTACCGGGGTGTACCGCCTGCAATCCACCACTGGCCTCAGATGAAGAAAGAGAAGGAATAATATGCTTTCTTTCCAAATAGTAGGCTCTCAGGACCACTCCATTAAATTGATTGGCAGAAGACAGCAGAAAAGCAAAGCACTTAATGCGAGGTATGGCATTCAACGCTAAAAGGTGTGCTGATGTAGTCAGTTTACAGCTCTATCAATGGCTCTTGCCCCTGATAGTTATAGGAATGCTCCCTATTAAGAACATGAAAAGGAACCCGCTGAAGCGGATGAAGGCCATTATAACCCAGCATTCCGTTCCCATAGTGACCAGTTTTAAGCCCACGGGACGAGTGGTATAGGAGAACAATTTGCTCCCTCCTCTTGCTTATGTATTCCCCACTATTCCCCATGAGCAGCATGAAGGAAAGAGATGGCCATTTCGGCATTTGACATCTGTAGCGTTCCCTTCTTTGAATTTATCTAATTCCTTCTTAAGGTTACTCATTTTGGAAACCATCACTACATCCTATAGCAGTAAACTAACTGCATAACTTAACATTTACTTGTGTGAACCCTAAACTCATAAAAACACGGGTGTCAAACTTGTGGTGTCACATTGCTGTCACGTGACATTTCGCGATGTTTTCCCCATTCGCGGAGCTGGGGTGGGCGTGGCCTGCGTGTGACGCATCCAGGCCGTGGGCCGTTATCTTGACACCCCTGTCATTAAGGTTCACTAGATTCTGCCAGGTTCTCCAAAGGAATTACCCAGCAATATACAATGAAAGGTAGTCCTCAACTTACAACAGTTTGTTTAGTGACCATTTGAAATTACAACAACACTGAAAAAAGTGACCTATTACTGTTTTTCACACTTACGACCTTTGCAGCATCCCAATGGTCACGTGATCACAATTTAGACACTTGGCAACCAACTCCTGTTTATCACAGTTTCAATGTCCTGGGGTCATTGATCATTTTTTGTGATCTTCTGGTAAAGCAAAATCAACGGAAAAGCCAGATTCGCTTAACAACCATGTGACTAACTTAACAACTGCACTGATTCACTTAGCAACAGTGCCAAGAAAGGTCATAAAATGGGGCAAAACTTAACGAATGTCTTGCTTTTGCAAGAGAAATCTCAGGCTCAAGGTTGTAAATTGTGACACCTGCTGTGTTACACTGCCCTATATCAGAGGTGGAAAACTATGACTCCCTTTGTGACTTGGGGACTTCAACTCCCAGAATTCCTGAGCCAACCATTTTTGCTGGCTCAAGAATTCTGGGAATTGAAGTCCATACATCATTAAAGGGCTGTAGTTCCTCTGCCCTATATGCTTGGCAGTATGTATCACTGAAAAAAATGCTGTTGTGGTCTGATTTGGATATTAATATGAAGCTAATCCAGAGTGTAAGACAATGTCCAACAAAAGTGATACGTTCTGCTTTGGACTTGAAATAGCAATAGCAATAGCAGTTAGACTTATATATCGCTTCATAGGGCTTTCAGCCCTCTCTAAGCGGTTTACAGAGTCAGCATATTGCCCCCAACAACAATCCAGGTCCTCATTTTACCCACCTTGGAAGGATGGAAGGCTGAGTCAACCCTGAGCCGGTGAGATTTGAACAGCCGAACTGCAGAACTGCAGTCAGCTGAAGTAGCCTGCAGTGCTGCATTTAACCACTGCCCCACCTCGGCTCTTGGACCCCTGGAGGCAACATATTCTTCCTCAGTGGTCTGAGCCACCTTTACCAGCTTCTTCACTTCTGGGCAAGTAATTTCATTGCACACGGATAGAAAATCATGGAAAGGAGAATGCTACTTCACATGTCTCCTTCAGTGCAGTGGTGGTGAATCAATTGAATCAAATCACCTTATTATATAGCCTATGCTGCCTTTGCTGCAATTGTGTTACACAATCAAACTTTGTGACTTTTATTGATGTTTGCTCTTCCCTTGGCCCTTCCCTTTGTGAACTATTCCCAAGAAAGTAGCTTTGTTCAGCTAGCATATGGTGTCCATGTGGATTTTAAAATAAACTGTTGTAGTTAGTGAAAATGTTCTCTCTCTCTGTCTCTCTGTCTCTCTCTGTCTCTCTGTCTCTCTCTGTCTCTCTGCCTCTCTGCCTCTCTGTCTCTCTCTGTCTCTCTGTCTCTGTCTCTCTCTGTGTGTGTGTGTGTGTGTGTGTATGTGCTACATCTGTCTGTCTGTCTGTCTGTCTGTCTATTCTAAATTTAAATCTCTGAATCTCCGTCTGTTGGTCTGTCACGAATGCCTACTTTTCCTATCATGAATGCCCACTTTTCCTATTTGCCAGTATGTTAAACAATGCAAACACCCCACAGATAAAGAGTCAAATATTTAGTAAAGGTCACACAGAAGTTTGTGTGCTAAAGCAGAGAATTTAATGTAAATCTATCGAGACTCATGCATATCTAGAATCTAGAGAGCTACCTATGGAGGTTCATTTATTTAAAAGGGCAACTCTGCTTACTCTGCACAATGCATACCTCCCTACCACAGCAAAACTCGAGGTCAGATAACCTAAGACATGAGCAAGTCTGATGGTTCCCTTTGTAAAACATAGCCAATCTTGCAATAGGATGACATAGTTCTACTTCTACAAAATACATCATAGCAGCTGTCTTCAGTCATAAATTATGGACATTAGTAATCATACTGAATAATGCAAAAAGAGTGTAAGATGAGTAGATTAACCTACTGAAGACATATGACCAGAAACACAGAGAAGAAACACCTGTGATATGAATAGACATCAATGCTACTTGATTAATCTATACACGGAAATCTCACTGGGATGAAAACTTTGCAAAATCTCTAGAAGGAAAAAAAAACACCTTGGTATTTCAAGTGACAGGGACGTGACAGAAAATATTTAGCCATTGTGTTAAAATAAGGACTTGAAGATACAGACAGATCAGAGGGGACAGAAATGAAAGATGCTTCATAACAAGTTATAGGGGGAATATATATTAAGCCACTGGTTCTCAGTCTGCTTTCTGGGGAATTCTGGGAATCGAAGACAACATGTCTTAAAGTTGCTAAGTTTTGAGAAACTCTGTATTAAGCAAAACACAACAGAGGTATGGCATGCGTGCCTAATCACACAGGTTGCTATCATGAGACAGAAAATGTCTTACTATGACAGGCTGCTTTCTTCAACAAACATTTGTCACTAGTTTGTCTCCCTCATCCCATTCATGTTGTAAATAGTGGCTGCATTGTATGTGCACCGAAATTGCCAGTGTCAAGCAAAGCCCCCCAGTGGATTTTGGGGTTTCATCCCTATTGATTGCGTGATTGATCTTTGTATGGTATAGAACAGGGGTGTCAAACTCACGTTGTCACGGTGGCATCAGGTGACATATCGGGACTCCCCCCCCTTTGCTAAACTTGGTGTGGACATGGCCAGAATGTCAGAGGTGGGTTCCTACCAGTTTGGACCGGTTCAGCCAAATAGGTAGTAACTCAGCCTGCCACCTCCCCCCCTTAAATCGGTTCTATTGTCGGTGGCACCGTCTTGATTTTTGGTTCTGCGCATGTGCAGAACAATCTTCATTGTAAAAATTTATATATTTTTCCTTTTCTAATGTTCTGCACATGCACAGAGCTTTTTAGCTCAAAATGCACACGCTCCCGGAGCCGACAGTAATCCGGGTAGCAACCTACCCCTGCAGAACATGACGCATCCTGCCCATGGGCTGTGAGTTTGACAGCCCTGGTGTAGAAGAAGCACACTAAAAGAGAATATCTCAACATGGAGAAACAATAGTGTAATAAACTGTCATAGCATAATATAGGGCTGTCAAACATGCACCCCACAGGCGGCACGTGCTGGATATAGGCCACACCTATGTCCAGTTTAGCGAAGGGGAAAAAAGTCATGATACATCACGTGATACCGCCATAGCAATGCGAGTTTGACACCCCTGGCATAATAGACACCTGTAATCCTCCTACTTCAGTTCCACTGAAACAGCATAGTTTTATAGACTATCCTGAGTGAGAGAAGGCTAGAAGATATTATGAAGAAGATATGCCTCCTAGACCAGATCCTTTTGACATCAAGCGAGAATGGCACGCTTAGCAGGTCTTCTCTCAATGCCCACACAGGACAGGATAGGCTTATATTTGTCAAGGTGATACTAAATAAATCTTGGTCTCTGGAACTTAGAGAAACCTAGAAGTCTGAGAGTAACCAATCCAGAAACTTCAAGATGTGTATAACTCTGCAATGATCAGAAGGCTACTGCTTCCTGCACCAGCTCTACTTCCATGCCATCTTCAAAGAAAGAGGCAGGATTTTGAAGTACTTTGCAGAAGCACTTCAAAGAGGAGCATCACTCAAATGTCTGTCAAAACTAAGTCCTCCTTTAAGATCTACAAAGGCCTATTTATTTACTGATGTTATGCAGCGCTAAATTCTTGCAGATGTAAGAGTTCTCAATAATTAGCAAAAGGAATATGAAAATAATTTAGGCATACCAGATCTGGACTAGAGAACTGGAGACAGACTCTAGATGGCAGCAAAAGGATTAGGCATTATCGTTGCCATCCGTTGATCATCCGGGTTTCTGCAACATTGTTCTCTTCAATTCAAGACAATTTTATCAAATAAATTTTAGAGTCTCGGGACTCTGACTGTCAACCCATGAGCAAGAAAATTATCCAGAAAGAGAATAAATTGGACCCCAATTTAGGGAGAGGAGAGAAGCTGAGGAGGGTGAAAAAAGGCTGAGTTTGAACAAGGGCCCAATCTGGCTGAGGACTGTGGAGAAAAATAATTCAGAAAAATATCCGTAGAGTTTGCAATGTAACAGACAGTAGGTGACATTCTCTTTCCTCTCTCCCAGTCATGTGACCAACTTTAGTTAGTTAGTTGGTTGGTTGGTTATTACAGTATTAAGAAAGAGATGGAAAGAGTTTCAGAGATCTCACTTCTGCATGCCTTCTGTACCTTCTCATAAGGAGAAATAAGGATGAATATACAGATAAATGAAGAATAGAATAACAGAATAGGAAGGGACCTTGGAGGTCTTAAACCTCCAGTTCAGAAAGGAAACCGTGTACCATTTCAGACAAATGGTTGTCCAATCTCTTCTTAAAAACGTCCAATGTTGGAGCATTCACAACTTTCCACTCATTAATTGTTCTAACGGTCAGGAAATTTCTCCTTGGTTTTATATTGTTTCTCTCCTTTGTTAGTTTCCACCCATTGCTTCTTGTTCTGCCCTCAGGCTCTTTGGAGAATAGGTTGACTCCCTCTTCTTTGTGGCAACCCCTGAGATATTGGAAGACTGCTATCATGTCTCCCCTAATCCTTCTTTTCATTAAACAAGGCATACCCAGTTCCAGCAACCGTTCTTTATATGTTTTAGCCTCGGGTTCCCTAATCATCTTAGTTACGATTCCATGTATATGCAAGTTTGAGCATTAAATGGTATTCAAAGGATTTGATTCATACTACCAGCTGCTCTCCAGATAGACTTTTGGCTGGCTGGGAAGACAGGAAATTTTGGAGGATCTGTTTGCTGAACACCTGCTTTGAATTCAGCCTCAGATGTTTAATTTTAAGCCCTAATAAATCACTAGAACCTGTAACTCCCTTATGGGAGCTGCTCCATCTTAAGCCATGAAACAGCCCTCCGGAGCTTTAATGCCAAGCAGCCATTATTTGCTGACATAAATTTCAAATAACCCAGCCTTGTTGTGCTATTTCCAAGGGCTACTTACTATATCTAGGCCAGAGAAGCTGGTAGGTAGCTTCCTCAACAATCCAGTTGTGAAATGGAGCCAAATTCACTCCCCTGTGATTATTATTATTATGATGAGAATAACAGCTTTTCCAAAAGGATGAGTAGATAGTATGCAAAATACCTGGGGAAGGGGAAATTGATCATATTTGTATATGTAAACAAATCCTGCATTTTAAAAATAAGTCGCAGATAAACATTACCAGGTTGCTATGTGCCCACAAGGAGCTTTGCTATTTAAATACCATCGCTTATTACCTGACCTTTTGAGTTGATTGTTAAAGGGGCATAAAATCAGAACAAACTAAACAGAATGCAGTTCTTTTTTCCCCTATATTTCTGTATGCCAAAGCAGAACAAAAAAGCAGATTCAGTGGTGGAGGAGTTTTTCTTTCTTTCTACCAATTTTCTTATTCCCCCTGTCTCGTCTTTCAAAAGTCTGTTCCTTCATTTCTATAGCTTTGCAAGTCATATCCTCATGTGTTCATTTATTTATACCTGCTTTTTATGGTAAGTTTTAATCTCAAAGGGGGGCCAAAACATATATTGAAAGACCATAACATTAATAATGGATTCAACCCATGAAATAATGATAAACAGCACAATAAGAACAATGTATTAAAATATAATAGCATGACTACCAGGTGACAAGGACCAAAAGTCTAAGTAATATGGTTTCAATTAAATGCTTGATTTTCATTTTGTATGGACATCTTACAAAGTATAAATACCTAAGAAATAGGTTTTGTCTGCATTCAAGGCTCCTTTGGGTCATAGCAGAAGAAATCTGCAGCAATACAGCACAGTCAAAATCTCACAGCCATCATAGGTAATGGTGAATAATATAGAATATAGAATAACAGAGTTGGAGGGGACCTTCAAGGTCTTCTAGTCCAACCCCGTTAGGCAGGAAACCCTATACCATTTCAGACAAATGGATATCCAACATCTTCTAAAAAACATCCAGTGTTGGAGAATTCACAACTTCTGGAGGCAAGCTGTTCCACTGGTTAATTGTTCTAACTGTCAGGAAATTTCTCCTCAGTTTTAAGTTGCTTCTCTCCTTGATTAGTTTCCAACCATTGCTTCTTGTCCTACTGTCGGGTGCTTCAGAGAATAGTTTGACTCCTTTTCTTTGTGGCAGCCTCTGAGATATTGGAACACTGCTATCATGTCTCCCCTAGTCCTTTTCATTAAACTAGATTCATTAAACTAGACATGCAATTGTTCTTCATATGTTTTAGCCTCCAGTTGCCTAATCATCGTTGTTGCTCTTCTCTGCACTTTTTCTAGAGTCTCAACATCGTTTTTACATTGTGGCGACCAAAACTGAATGCAGTATTCCAAATGTGGCTTTACCAAGACATTATAAAGCGGTATTAACACTTCACGTGATCTCGATTCTATCCCTCTGTTTATTCAGCCTTTATATTCCAAAGTTGGTAAAATATTATGGTCTCGATTTGAAAAAATAAGAATGAATGATATATTATTCCCCACAACAAAGAGCAGCAGGGATGATTAAACTGATTCTTTTATCCAAATCAGATATTATATCTAATTTTGTCCCTATTTTGAAATTTTGTGTACTTCAGAAACTGATGATCTGCTCGCAAACATAATTTAAAAATTGATTTGAGCTTTGAATGAGGCAATCTGGTCTAGTGGTTTATGGCTCCAGACTAGAAACCAGGAGACTGTGAGTTCTATTGTGAATTCTACACACTTAAGGCATGAAAGCTGGCTTGTTGGCTTTCAATCAGTCACTATCTCTCAGCCCATGGTGTCAGGCTCAGGTGAGAAGCTGGTCAGTCAATTTCTGGCATAACCAACAGATCAATATTTAGTTGATCCAAAAAAGGAGCCCAAGTATCTCTGGAAAAAATGCCAGGAAACAAAAAAAGGACTTCGTTGGGCCTTAAGTCTTTAATACTTATATTGGAGGTAAAAAACTGATCCTTTGTATGTTGTTATAGCAACTTCTAGCATCACTCGCCATTTCACATGCTAAGATAGTTTAGCACTCTCTGGATGATCACAGGTCCTTCTTTGGTGACCTGAAACCATCATTGTTTCCATACTCGCTAAGTTTGAACTAAGTTGTTCTTGGGAGATTCTTGAAGTATTTCTCTGATAAAAACCTACCCTGGTTGCAACAATCTCTTTATGAAGCTCAAACCATTATATCTTTAGTGTCTAACAAATATGTTTTTAATCTCCTGGTTCTTGTAATCTGCTACTTCAACTTTTTTGTGTTTTATTAGAATTTCAAACCAAACAAAACACACTTCAAACCCACGGGCAGAATAACAACATACATTTCCCTGTTTTTATGGAAGAAAAGAAAAAGTATAAAAGGAATTAAATAAATAATAGGTGTTTTAAAATGACTCGCACAGAAGTGCAGGACAAAGTAGGTCTCTCCCACTCTGCTCAAAGTTTTGTTTGATTTATTCTTATCACGAGCTGAATCCGTTTACTGCGTGGACAATAATTGTTTATCAACATTTTAGCTTCTTTTCTTTTTTTCCTCTGAAAAATTATTTACTCAGAGGCTTCTAAAATGGCGCCGAGCAGGCTGGTTTCTCCGGTAATAACGAACACTTTTTACTAATCCTCACAAGAATTCAAAACAAAAGAGATTGCTTATCATTTGTTTTGGTTTCACAATAGAAGAATTTTACTCCTTCATTAACCTTGCTTATTTGGAAGTTAAATGGTGATGAATCTGCTGAATGGTCTTGTTACAATGTTTACTCACTGAAAGTTTTGCCAAGCCTTAAACTTCAAAATAAAAGCCTCTTTACTTAAAGCTGCATATTTAGGCAATAGAGTTTTATTAACTGCAGGCAGATAAATTTTGAAATGGCCTCAAAACCAAATATTAACTTGAAGTCGTCACCCTCTACTTCCAGGGGCACATCCTCAGTGCCTGGCACAAAGCTGCAGCCTCCGCTTCCTACACCCCCTGCTGGGGATGTGTTAACGAAAGAATTTTTCCTGAGTAATCTAAGCGAGGCTCTTAATGCACAGACAATTAAAATGGAAGATAAGTTTAGAGATAATAGAGAGGTGGTAAAGCAGGAGAGAAAAGAGGAAATAAAAGAAATGAAAGAAGAAATTAAAAGTGAAATAAAAGGACTTAAACAGGAGCTGTATGAGAAATTTGATGCTAAGGTTGATAAAATTAGAGACGACATGCTGAGTCTTGTAACTGTATTAACAGAACATATTTCTGGAGTGGAAGATACTCTAGAGGTTCTTAATGATGCCAATGCTAATTTGACATTGAAAACAGAGGTGGTGGAACAAAAAGTGGAAAATGCTGAAAAAGAAATTATTATGATACAGTACCGACAAATGGAGTTCGCATTAAGAGTAAGGGGGCTGCGTGAGGAGAAACAGGAGAACCTGAAACAGATCCTATCGGAAGCTTTTGACCGCCTGATGGGAAGACCAGGGACCAATCAAGTCTGGCAAATTGACAAAGCTTACCGCGTTAACTCCTGGCTGGCAAAGCAGAAGCAGCTTCCTCGAGACATCGTTATAAATTTTAGTACAAGAGAGTTTAGAAATATGGTACTGCAAGCATCTTATAACACTAAGCTTCAAATTGGCGGTCAAGACCTGGCTGTTTTGAAAGAGATACCACCTCAAATGTTAAGAGCCAGGAGAGACTACGCTTTTTTGGTCGAAGAACTCAGAAATCGTCAGATACAGTATAGATGGGATGCACCATTTGGCATCATATTTACATTTGATAAGCAAAGGTACCGCCTCAACTCTGTATGGAAAGCCCGAGATTTTTATTATAATATATTGAAGGCCGGACACCCTGCACCATCTGGACCTAGAGAAAGACCACAAGAAGGACAGGATAGACAGCAAACTACACAACCACCAGACAAGATGGAGCATCTCTCTTCTCTAGAAGTGCAAGGTGCTATGGAACCAAGACCTAGCCGCATGACTACTAGACGTATGGAGAAACAAGCTAAAAAGCAACAGCGTCAACAATCATCGGCCATCGATCAAGGATCTACAACAACAAATCTGGAAGCAATGGGAGGAGCTAGACCTAAGGTTAAACAGGCCATGCAGGAAGCTCTAAAAATGCTTCAACCAACCAAAGATGACAACTAAGATTTTAACATGGAATGTCAACGGACTGAACTCTCCACAGAAGAGGAAGAAAATATTTCATTATCTCAAACAGTTTAAGAACGATGTAATTTGTTTGCAAGAAACTCATATCAAGTCAACTGATCAAAAATATTTGATCAACTCAAAACTTGGTCAACATTTTGCAGCTTCTGCTATGGAAAAGAAGAATGGTATAGTTGTATACTTAAGAAAAGATATGAAAGCTGAATTAATAGAAGCAGATCCCTTCGGAAGATATATTGCTTTAGACTTAATCTTAGAAGGGAAAAAGACATTACTTTTGGGAATTTATGCTCCCAATCAACAGCAAGATAGATTCTATAGAAATCTTCATGCTAAACTAGTACAGTGGGACTATAGTTCCTGTATACTATTGGGTGACTGGAATGGAGTGATAGACACTAAGAGAGATAAGAAGATTTCCCGCCTAAATACCAAGATGCGAGCAAAGTTACCCAAATCTTTCTTTGACATTATGGATGATTTTGAATTGAGAGATATTTGGCGAGAAAGAAATGCAGAGGAATGTGACTTCACTTTCTTCTCGGACAGGCATCAATCCCTTTCAAGGATTGATTTTATTCTAACCACTAATGATTTGCTTTCTAGGGTCAAGAAAACAAAGATTGCAGCTAGGGTCCTATCGGACCATAACCCAGTTTGGATGGAGTTGGGAAGGGTAGTGCAGGCAAGAAGGTCTTGGAGATTGAATGAAAACTTATTTAGATATGAAAAGTATATTAATGATTGTAAAAAATTACTATCTGAATATTTTGTTTTGAATATGAATAAGGGTACATCTATGGAATTTGTATGGGACGCAAGCAAAGCGTATATGAGAGGAGTTTTGATGAATATAAATAAAACACATAGAAATAAGCAAGGGTTAAAACGAACAGAACTGGAAGAGGAAATTAAGAGAAAAGAGCTGGAGTTAACAATGAACCCAGATGATACAAAGGTTAAGGAAGCTATTAACATATTAAAATCTCAATTTGACATGTTGATCTCTGACCAGGTGGCTACTAATCTATTATATGCAAAACACAATACTTTTTGTAATGCAAACAAACCTGGCAGATGGTTAGCTTATCAGATTAGGAAAAAAAGGAAAACTCGAAATATATCTAAACTGATTTACAGAGGGAAGGAGGTGTTTCAACAGGAAGAGATTCAAAAGGCTTTCTGGGAATTTTTTACAGAACTGTATAAAGGGGATAAAATTAATGGTTTAGACATAGACAAATATTTAGACAAAGAGAAAATACCTTCAGTTAGAGAAGAACACAGGCAAAAATTGAATCAACCAATAACCTCAGGGGAAATCCTGCAGGTAATTAAGCAATTAAAGTCAGGGAAAGCACCAGGTACAGATGGCTTGACAGCGGTTTACTATAAAAACTTACAGTTAGAAATGGTAGAACCTCTTAGAGAATTATTTAATATGATTCAAATGGAAGGTAAAGTCCCTCCATCTTGGAAGACAGCGTTTATATCTTTGATACCCAAAGAAGATCAAGATACTACTCAACCCAAAAATTATAGACCTATTTCATTACTGAATGTAGATTATAAAATTTTTACTAAAATATTAGCAAATAGGTTAATGTTGGTCACTCAACAATTGATACATACGGACCAAACAGGTTTTATACAAGGGAGACAGATGAAAAGTAATGTTAGATTAATTATTAATGCATTAGAATATTTGGGAAAGAACAACCAGATCCCTGCTGCGTTTATATTTTTGGATGCTGAGAAGGCCTTTGATCGAGTTAACTGGCAATTTCTGTTGAAGATACTGCAAAAAATGCAGATAGGAGATAATTTTTTACAGTCAATTAAAGCAATATACCAACAGCAAACAGCACAAATCATAGTCAATGGAAGTCTAACAGACTCTTTTCAAATTGGAAAAGGTACAAGACAGGGCTGTCCTTTGTCCCCATTATTGTTTATTATAACTTTGGAAGTATTGTTGAATAAAATACGGGGCTTGGATGGTTTAAAAGGGATCAAGATTAGGCAGCAAGAATATAGAGTCCGCGCTTTTGCGGATGATTTGGTCATAATATTGGAACAACCGCAGGAATCCAGTATGGTTTTAATGAATATGATTAATCAATATGGTCAAGTGTCGGGCTTTAAAATAAACTTAGGAAAAACCAAAATATTAGCTATAAATATGAATATTAAACAAAAGGAAGAATTAGGAGTGATGCTAGGATGTGAGGTAGTTAAAAAAGTCAAATATCTTGGAGTTAACATTTTAACTTCAAATGGGAAATTATATAAGCATAATTATGAACCACTTTGGCATAGCATACAGACAGAGATGAAAAAATGGGAGAAATTGCACTTATCTTTGCTGGGTAGGATAGCGGCAGTGAAAATGAACATTTTACCAAAATTTTTATTTCTCTTCCAAATGTTACCTATACTTAAAAAAGATGCGAACCTTTTAGAATGGCAGAAGGGTATCAACAAATTTGTGTGGGCAGGAAAGAAGCCGAGGGTAAAGATGAAAATAATGCAAGATGTACGTGAGAGAGGAGGATTGAAACTACCTAATTTAAAACTATATTATGATGCAGTGGCATTATCTGTAATTAGTGATTGGATTCACTTAACCAATGATAGAATATTGAACATTGAGGGACACGATCTGGTATTTGGTTGGCATGCTTACCTGTTATTCAACAAAAAATCGGATAAGAACTTTAAAAGTCATATTTTAAGAAATGCTTTATTGCGGGTCTGGAAGAAATATCAATATAAATTAAATGACAAGATACCCATGTGGGCAATTCCTAGACACGCAATTGAAAATATGAATACAGCACAAAAACATGACACAATTACCTACAGACAGCTTCTTACCTCGGAAAGGGGGGTATTACAATTAAAATCTTTAGAGGTATTAAAAGAGGAGAAGGTAGTTCAAACATGGTTCCAGTATGGGCAATTACAGGCTAGGTGGAAAATAGATCAAAAAATTGGTTTTATTCAAGTTGAGGATAATCTGTTTAAACAAATAAGAGATCAAAGCTTAATGCATATAAAGAGGATATATAATGTATTAATACAGATGGATTCGGAAACAGAATTAGTTAAAGATTGTATGATAAAATGGGCCCAAAATATTGAGGAACCAATAATGTTGGATACATGGGAAAGAATCTGGGTAAGAAATGTGAAATTTACACAAGCTCAAAATCTGAGAGAAAATTTTTACAAGATGTTCTATAGATGGCATTTAGATCCTAAAAAGTTGGCTTCTATGTATCCGAATGTACAGCCTAAATGTTGGAGGTGTGGTTCTCTCGATGCTACATACTATCATATATGGTGGACCTGCCAAAAGGTTAAGGCATTTTGGATAAAAATATGGTGGGTCATGCAAAATGTTTTTAAAAGAAGGATAAAGTTTATTCCTCAGTTATTTTTACTAGGTATATGTACTGACTTTACAGTGGTAGAGACCAATTTGATTCTGCACCTGATAACTGCAGCAAGACTGTTGGTGGCGCAATATTGGAAGAAGGAAGACTTGCCTACAATCCAAGAATGGACATTGAAAGTAACAAACTTAGCTGAAATGGCTAAAATATCGGCATATCTCAAAGATCATTCAAATGAGAGATATAAACGAGACTGGAAAAAATGGATTGACTATATACAAAATAAATACGGGACTAAGAAATTCCAGTTAGCCTATGCTTAAGATCAGAAATGATTTAAACTGTTAAAAGTCAGTTCAGTAAGAAGAAGCTAAGGTCAATCTAGAATGTCATTAATTTCTTTATTTCTTTTTTCTCAATAGATTTTAGACTGTGTTAGTTAAAAATCCATACCGTGTACGGGTTCTGGGAAGTCGGGGGGGGGGAGGAGGAGGGGGGGTGGAGGGAGGGAGGGGTACACACAACAAAAAAAAATTGTACTTCAATGTCTTAATGATTGACAAATGATGACATATTTGGGTTTTTTTTAAAGAAAAATAAAAAAGTTCTGTTTAAAAAAAATATATATATATATAAAAATAAACAAAACAAAAAAAATGACTCGCACAGACACCCACTGAAAACTTGCACCAACCTGCTGCATTTCTAATGACTGTTCTTACTTTGCTTTTGATATTTTCAAAAGTGGCTGAAACTTGTATGCATTTGATAGGCTAGTCTAATTACATAGATATTATATGTTTTTATGACTTTTATGTTATTTTATGAATTTGTCAGAACGTTGCAATTATGATATCCTTCTTTGTCTTACAATGAAAAGCAAGTTTAACAATCTAATTTGATTTCAGAACCACCTGACAACATCGTGACTTTGGATGGCTAATAGATAAATATGCACAACCAAATGCAATGTTTATGTTTCAATTTTGGGAGGGGGATTACATGACTTTGTTCAACAGTGCTTCTAATTTCTAAGTTTTAATGTGACAATCAAAGTTTATTTAGGCATATCTAGACCTATACGTGACTATTTCCCAAGGCCTTGGAGCAGGGTGATCAGTGAGCATATGTATGTCTTATGGAGTCTTTCTTGATGCAATATCCGTTGTTTCTTTTTAATTGTTCAAGATTTTTATTATGGAAATTCTATTATGCCTAGATTTTGGATTTTAAAAAAAGGAAAAAAGAAAACGTGTAAATAAAAGAGACGTCTTTTGCGTTCAAAAAGTCACTCTTTAAAATCTATGAATGTATAAAAGTTTCCATGTATTCTATTTTTTGGGGGATTGTAAAAATCTACAGAACTGAGTTAAATCACAACTGCAAACTATCATTAAAAAAATAAGCAGCACAGCCATTATACTTTGACCTTGTATGAACAGCTTTATGATATTTCTAATTGTTTCTTATTATAATTGAAATCATTTTCTTGCCAATTGAAAAAGGAAAAAAAATAAATCTAAACCCAGGTACCTACTGAAGTCTATGAATGCAAAACATTATCTGTTTCCCGCTACTAATTTGATTGACAGCTTAGTGATAAAGCATCTGTTTTGCATACAAAAAAAAATATGTTCAGTCCCTGTCATCTCCAATTAAAGGATCAGGTAGCAGAAAACAGGAGTGATCTCAGGCTGTTGAGAGGCTGGAGATGACACTGCTAAGGACAGGTGAATCTGACATGTCAGTTTCAAGCAGTTTCTCACTTTTTTCATCTTGAAATCTGATTTGTTTTACATTTACAGCAGTAGGTGTTTTTTAAAGACTTCACTCACAAATCTGTCATGCAATTTCTCCTAACATAGAGCCAATCTAGTGGTTAAAGTACTAGCCTAGAAACCAGGAGACTGTGAGTTCTAGTTCCACCTTAGCCATAAAAACTGGCTGGGTGACTTTATGAAGTCACTCTTTCAGCCCAACTCACAACGTTGTGTGGGCAAAAAAGGAGGAGGGAGGAGTATTAGCTAGGTTCACTGCCTTGAGTAATTTACAAAGCAATAAAGCTGGGATAAAACATATTTAAACACAGAGAGGGGAGAGAGAGAGAGAGAGAGAGAATAACAGAGTTGGAAGGGACATTGGAGATTTTCTAGTCAAACTCATCACGTTGCCATCACATTTCATGGTGTTTTCCCTATTTGCAGAGCTGGGGTGGGCACAGCCTGCACTTGACACATCTGGCCCGCAGGCCCCCAGTTTGACACCCCTGTATCTAGTCCAATCTCCCTGCCCAAGCAGGAAATCCCATATCATTTCAGACAAATGGTGGTCCGGTCTCTTCTTAGAAACATCCAATGTTGGAGCACTCACCACCTCTGGAGGCAAGTCATTCCACTGATTAATTGTTCTCACTGACAGGAAATTTCTCCATAGCTCTAGGTTGATTAGTTTCCATCCATGGCTTCTTGTCCTTCTGCAGGTGCTTTGGAGAATAGTTGACCCCCTCTTCTTTGTGGCAGCCTCTTGGATATTGGAACACATACAGACACACACACATACCTAGATATATAAGCTTTGGAATTGAGTTTTTTGCTCGGAAAATTACTCTGTGAAATTCAGTAAATTATAGACACCTTTCACAATGACACAAGGATAGTTGAATTTCAGTTTTTGTAGTGACTTACAAAGTGCAGATTACAGAATTGTTAATAAAGTATGTTTTGGATATGTTTAATTTAACTACAGCCACCCTCAGCCTGAAAGCCTTGCATATAGTCTAAAAGGCACTTCAAAAGATGCCAAAGAGCTGTAATTTTTAATGTGGAAGAAGGAGAAAATTCAATGGAGAACAATCACATTAATTGCATTCAATTAACGTAGTTAAAATGTTAATGACACTAAGATTAAATCAAATTTGGAGGTTTTTTTCCCTCTTTAATCCTGGGTTTCCTTTTCTTTTCCTCAACAGCAAACCATTCTCTTTTAAAATTGGAATCTGAAATAGACCCACTTTGCAAGGCAAAGAAAAATAGATCTTTTGTAATGCTTTAATTTTGTATTTTCCTTTTTGAGGCTAAACATGTTTGAGGTTTCAAGCAATTCTGAATCAACAGGGGCAGGAGGAAAGAACTTTGACGAACTTGTTGCAGACATCAGTGTCATGTCAGGCAAATAAAAAATAATAAATAAAAATATGCAAATAAAATAGCGATCTATACATCTACAAGAGGTGGGTTGCAAATCCCGGCACTATTGGTTTACTCATGCTTGCATGCACGCTCATGCGTGATGCAGAAGCATCCAGGTGGGTGGGCAGAGTCTCCTGCTGCTGCCACTACTGCTTCGCCCAATCCAGGCCAAACTGGGAGAAATCCACCTCTGATCTACAAATCAACTTATTTCAGGATCATGAATCCAGAACAGACATCACAGAAAACAAGCTTCTGTGTATTCTGCATTTTAATGGAGGTGACATTTCTCTAGATAGCAAGAAAAGCATTGCTATGTTTGAAGGAAATTCTTGCAACCAGTCTCTCCCACAGGGCCATTTCCTTTGGCTGGGTTTTAAAAATCCAGCTAGATCTATGAGGCTCTTTGCCAGATGAAATAGACAGAGCAACTTATATACAAATGCCTAGATTTTTTCAAGAAATAGGAACCATTGGCTTTGTTTAAATGGCTTTTAAAATATCCACTGAGCATTTAGTGTCTCTTCCTCTTTCTGGCTTTGTTGTTGCTGTTGGTTGCAAAGTCATGTCCGACCCATTGAGACCCCATGGATAACGTTCCTCCAGGCCTTCCTGTCCTCTACCATCCTCTGGAATCCATTTAAGCTCATGCCTACTGCTTCAGTGACTCCATCCAGCCACCTCATTCTCTGTCCTTCCTTTCTTCTTTTGCCCTCAATCATTCCCAGCATTAGGCTCTTCTCCTGTGAGTCCTTCCTTCTCATTAAGTGGCCAAAGTATTTAAGTTTCATCTTCAGGATCTGACCTTCCAAAGAGCAGTCAGGGTTGATCTCCTCCAGGACTGACCAGTTTGATCGCCTTGCAGTCCAAGGGACTCTCAGGAGTCTTCTCCAGCACCATAGTTCAAAGGCCTCAATTCTTTGGTGCTCAGTTTTTCTTATGGTCCAACTTTCACAGTCATACATTGCAACTGGGAAAGCCTTGACTACACACACTTTTGTTGGCAGGGTGATGTCTCTGCTTTTTAGTATGCTGTCTAGCTTTAGTACTTGCTAAAATAAAAAGGGATTCTTTCATAGCGAAACATATCAGAAAATGTAACTCCAATGTATAAATTTATCCTAAAATGTATAAATGTTTCTGTTCAGAAAGATACATTTTAGAATTTTTTTCTTCCCTGAGTATTTTTTAAAAAAACTGACACTATATTACTTTGAAGAGAAAACACAAATCTTTTTAGCCCTAAGATAGGATAGAGAGGATAGGATAGGATAGGATAGGAAAGGAAAGGAAAGGAAAGGATAGGATAGAGAGGATAGCATAGCATAGCATAGCATAGCATAGCATAGCATAGCATAGAATAGAATAGAATAGAACAGAATAGCAGAGTTGGAAGGGACCTTGGAGGTCTTCTAATCCAACCCCTGCTTAGGCAGAAAACCCTATACTAATGATGGCAAATGTTTTTCCAAAAGGGCATACGTGCACAATAGCGTATGTGTGCGTCCCCACACCCATAATGCAATGCCTTACCTCCCACGCATGTCTCTGGACTTCCAGTAGGCCCGTTGGGCCATTTTTTGCCCTCCCCAGGCTTCAGAAGGCTTTCCATATGCCATAGGTTCGCCATCACGGCCCTATACCATTTCACACAAATGGTTATCCAATCTCTTCTTTAAAACTTCCAACTTTGGAGCATATACTACTTCTGGGGCAAGTTGTTCCACTGATTAATTGTTCTAACTGCCAGGAAATAACTATAAAGTGTGTGTTTTGGTAATTACGGTTTGTCATTCCACATAAGACTTATTGGCAAACACCTAGGGTCTCTCATTTTGTCTAGTGGCCCCAGTGTGGGTTAAAAAAGAGGAACCTTATTTTGTATACAGATTTCTCATCACGCCATCTTATTTGTAAATCCCAATTTGTGAACTTGGATTTTTTCCCCCGCATTATATCATTTGTTTTAATGATAAGCACAGCAACTGGGTACTTTCCTGTGCATTTAACTTAAACTATCTTAATGGAAATGGTAAAAAAATGAGCATCCCAGCAAGATTTTAGCATCTAGTGCTATATATCTTTTGTGTGTGTGTGCAAAATTGGATTGTTGATTTGGAGACTGTAAATGTGTCAGACAATAATTACTTCGCAGGTAGCAGGCTACCCAATGTTCTCATTTCATTCTGCGACACAGTGATAACTTTTAATGCTGCTTAATGATCACAAACAGGCTGAATGGCTTGTTGACACCTGGCTTATGCTGAAAGGGTTGGCAGGGAGGAAAAAAAATGCCCACCCAGAATAAAAGTGAAAATTACTGAAACAACCAAATTTTCTCCCTCCCCCCCACCCTCCAAACAGTATGGCAAAGAAAAACAGAGCTGACAATTATTAATACTTTTCTATGTGCTGAACGGGTTCTTTTTCTTTCTGCATTAAAAAGTTCTGCAAACTGGGAAAATTTGAAAAGCCAAGGAATCATTTATTCAGGTCAGTTAGAGATTTATATTTGCTGTAATAAATTTAAAGGTAGGAACCCCAAAATTCTTGCTGCCAAGCAGTCCAAGTAGAAAAAACGATCCTGCATTTTTATTTCTTAGCAGCTATTACTTGGTTTAATAGAAGAGAACTTGTTTGGCATTTCTTTAAAAGAGAAGACCCTTTTCAGATTAACAGAGTTGGAAGGGACCTTGTAGGTCATCTAGTCTAACCCCCCCCAAAGCAGGAGACCCTACACCATTTCTGACAAATGGCAGTCCAATCTCTTCTTGAAAGCTTCCAGTGATGAAGCTCCCCCAACTTTCGAAGGCAAAGCTGTTCCATTGGTTGATTGTTCTCACTGAAATTTCTCCTTATTTTTAGGTTGAATCTCTCCTTGATCAGTTTCCATACATTATTCCTTGTCTGGCCTTCAGGTGTCTTGGAAAATAGCTTGGCCCCTTCCTCTCCGTGGCAGCCCCTCAAAAGTGGAACACTGCTGCCATGCCTCCCCTTCACCAGACTAGCCATCCCCAGTTCCTGTAACCGTTCTTCATATGTTTTAGTCTCAAACTCCTTTTGAGGAGTTCTCATAGAGTAACTTGGATGATTACACTAATTCAGTAAATAATGGAGTTTACGCTACAGTTGAATTATTTGGTGGATAACAAAAAGTCTTCTACCTTTCTAAATCAAAGAGGACAAGGGTGGCATGTAAATGCCTTGTCTTTGAGGGCCCTTTAGTGCTCTCTGGGATTGGTTGTTTTCTTGCGGACATTTCATTACCTGCATTGATGATGCTACTTAGTTTGGGTAATGAAACATCTGCAAGAAAACAACCTCAGAGAGTACAAAGGACCCCCCCTCCATTTCAATCCTGAGCTACAAGTATTCTCCCTTATTGTCTTGTCTTTCATTGTATGACCATCTAACCGAGGGGGGCACTCACCACTGGAGGTGGTCAATGGAGTAAGAAGATCTCATCCAACAATTTTAATAGTTTATTTATTTATTTATTTATTTATTTATTTATTTATTTATTTATTTATTTATTATAGTTTGTAAGCTGCCTATAGTCACCTGCTCAGGGAGATAGGCAGCATATAAATTTAATAAACAAAAAAATAATAATAACTCATTAGGTCTCTCAAAAGAAGTTGGAAAGAATAGGCAGCCAGGGATGATTCAAAATGATGGAAATTGTGTCACCAATGGTATCTGACATTTCAGTGGAACGTCACATGCGAATTCTATCTGGGAGAAGGAGATACAAAGGCACAACAAGAAAGAGGAGAAGGCAGGAGTTGCAGCAGTGAAGGTCAAGACGAGACTGGGCTGCTGCTGTTGTTGCTTAATATGGCTGTGTTTGACATGCTTATTGTTTTTATACTATTTTAAGAGCCAAAGTGGCACAGTGGCTAGAATGTATTGCAGGCTGACTCTGTTCACTGCCAGTAGTTTGATCCGAACTGGCTCAAGGTTGACTCAGCCTTCTATCCTCCCAAGGTCAGTAAATTGAGGACCCATATTGTTGGGGGCAATGTGTGACTCTGTAAACTGCTTAGAGAGGTTTATAAAGCACTATGAAGCAGTGTCTGGGTCCAAGTGCTATTGCTATTGCTGTATTTCTCTAGCAATCTTTGAATGCAATGCAAAGCCATCGACCATGGTATCCTTCTGCGATGGTTGCGGGAGGTGGGAGTGGGAGGCACCGTTCTTCGGTGGTTCTCCTCCTACCTCTCGGACAGGTCGTAGTCGGTCTTGGTTGGAGGGCAGAGGTTGACCCCTAGGCCCCTTAAGTATGGGGTGCCGCAGGGCTCGGTCCTGTCCCCCCTCATGTTTAACATCTACATGAAGCCGTTGGGTGAGATCATTCGGCGGCACGGGATAAAATACCATCAGTATGCAGATGATAAACAGTTGTATCTGTCTGCCCCGTGCCAACTCAGTGAAGCGGTTGACGTGATGTGTCAGTGCATGGAGGCTGTTAGGATCTGGATGAGGGCAGACAAGCTTGCACTCAATCCTGACAAGACCGAGTGGCTGGTGTGTTTCCCTTCCAAAAATTGACTGTGTATTCCATCTCTCAGGCTGGGGGGTGAAATTTTATGCCCCTCAGATAGGGTTTGCGATTTGGGAGTCCTCCTGGACCCACAGCTGACTTTAGAACATCATCTGTCGGCTGTGACCAGGGGGGCATTTGCCCAGGTTCGCCTGGTGCACCAATTGCATCCCTACCTGAACCGGGAGGCTCTCGCAACAGTCACTCATGCCCTTGTGACCTCAAGACTGGACTACTGCAATGCGCTCTACATGGGGCAGCCCTTGAAGAGCATTCGGAGACTTCAGCTTGTCCAGAATGCAGCCGCGCGAGCGATTGTGGGTGCACCCCGGTACACCCACGTTTACACCTATCCTCCGCGAGCTGCACTGGCTGCCTATCGGTCTCCGGATACACTTCAAGGTGCTAGTCGTCACTTATAAAGCCCTTCATGGTATTGGACCTGGGTACTTGAGAGACCGCCTGCTGCCAATCACCTCCCAAAGACCCATCAGATCCCACAGACGTGGCCTCCTCCGAATTCCATCTGCCGGCCAATGCCGGTTGTTGACCACCCGGAGGAGGGCCTTTTTTGTGGCTGCTCCAGCCCTTTGGAACAAGCTCCCCGCGGAGATCCGGACCCTCACCACCCTCCAGGCTTTCCGTAAAGCCGTTAAAACCTGGCTGTTCCGACAGGCCTGGGGTTGACGAGTTCCCTTCCCCGCTCGAATTGGGTGACTGTTGATCATTTTTAAACCCTCTCTGTATCTTGTTTGTTGGTTGCTTTTTGTTTTGTATTACTCCCTCCCTTGGGCTTGTTAGCTGCCCAGAGTCCCTCCAGGGAATAGGGCGGCATATAAATGTAATAAACCTATAACCTATAAAGCAATTTTTAAAATCTAACGTATGCAAATAAACCCAAGGAAGTCTTTTGTTTTTGTTTTAACAACTACCCTGCAATATGTTTTTTTCTCGCCCCAGGCAACATAATTCTAATATATGTTTTTCTTTGTTTAGCTTCAACTAACCTATATCATTTTAATGACTTTTCCTAATAAAGGATAGACTTTTTTGCTCCTTTTGCACAACTTCTCCAAACGTATGCTTGCCTTTAGGAACTTTTCTGGTGAAAAATGACAGACAACAGCAGATTTTGTTCATCGTGGCCATCTGTGCTGCAAGTGAGATTGATTTTGCAGATTGTGGCATTTTCTTTGGGGGGGAAATTCAGGGAAGGACTGCTATTACATCTATACTCAGTAGCTGTAGGAGTCAGTAAGCGCCACAAAAGGTGGTGGAGGGGGGAAGGCCCTACAGAAACTAAATAATTCCAGTTCACTGACCTACTTAACTGAAGTCAATGGAAATATTCAGATGCTTGGGGCATAAAATGTGACTGTGTTTCTCTTTAATGCAAAGTAACAGTAAACTATATTGAAGTTAGGGGTGATGGCAGTAGATGGGAATGGATAAGCACAGCATAGCAAGTAAATTTCACAGCGTTTCTCCCCCAAAAGGAAACTTCTAAGTATCTCTGTTTCATCTTACTAAAGTCACAGCAAATGTTATTCATTCCTATCAAATTCTGTTTAAATAATTCCAGCACCACGTTCTTCCAACTAGACTGATCTGAAAAATAGGAGAGGGACAGAGAGTGTCAGAGGGGAAAGAGAGAGAGAGAGAGAGAGAGAGAGAGAGAGAGAGAGAGAGAGAGAGAGAGAGAGAGAGAGAGAGAGAGAGAGAGAGAAAGAAAGAAAGAAAGAAAGAAAGAAAGAAAGAAAGAAAGAAAGAAAGAAAGAAAGAGGGGTAGGGGTGGGTGGGTAGGTAGGTAGGTAGGTAGGTAGGTAGGTAGGTAGGTAGGTAGGTAGGTAGGTAGATAGATAGATAGATAGATAGATAGATAGATAGATAGATAGATAGATAGATAGATAGATAGAAGATGCTCATCCCCCTGGCTAAGAAGCCGCATGGTTGGGAGGATGTTTGCCCCCCTGTACAGGAAGCTCACTCCATTATGCGGTGCTAGGGATTTGAACGGTTGACTGCCGACCTTTCTGATTGACAAGCTCAGTGTCTTAGCCACTGAGCCACTGCAGGAACCAGTGGCTCAGACGCTGAGCTTGTCAATCAGAAAGGTCAGCATTTTGGTGGTTTGAATCCCTAGCGCTGCATAACGGGGTGAGTTCCTGTTACTTGTTTCAGATGCTGCCACCCTAGCAGTTCGAAAACATGTAAAAATGCAAGTATAAAAATAGGGAAGTGGTGGGAAGGTAGCAGCGTTCCATGGGTTCACCGACAAATGCACGCTTGAGAAAAGCGCAACCGACAAAACCACGGTGAGAAAACCGCGAGTTCTAAATCGCGCCGACAAATGAGCACAGAAGCGCGCTGACAACAGCGCGCCGACAAAAGCGCGCCTTCAACAAACCGTGAATTCTAAACCTAACCCTAAATCTAACCCTAAACCTAACCCTAAACCTAACCCTAAATCTAACCCTAAACTTAACCCTGACCTTAGAATTTTTAGAATTAGAATTTGTTTATTTATAGGCCGCCCTTTTCCCTGAGGGGACTCAGGGCGGCTTACAGTCACAAAGGGAAAGGAAGTGTGGGACAATAACAAAAAAGAAATGTGCACAAAGTAAAGATTAGATAATAAAACTCAACATTCAACCTTAACTGAAATCCCTAAACCTAACCCTGAACGTAACCCTTACCCTAACTGAAATCGCGCTTTTGTGGGCGTGGGTTTGTTGGCACGTTGTTGTAGGCGCGTTTATGATGTCACGGTTTTTGTCGCCGTGGTTTCATTGGCGCGCTTTTGTCATGCGCACATTTGTCGGGTCACACGTTTCATGCATTTAGCCATGCCGGTCACATGACCACGGAGAAGTCTTCAGACAGCTCTGGGTCTTCGGCTTTGAAACAGAAATGAGTACTGCCCCATAGAGTCAGGAACGACTAGCACATGTGTGAGTGGAACCTTTACCTTTAAACTCAGCTAAAGAATTTTAAAACACTGTTTTTCACTGTGCTGATCATGTTTGCTTGTCATTGAAAATACTCCAGAGTAAATACTGGAGAATAAATAAGGATACATAGCACTTCAGTACCATTAAGGCATTGGCAAAACTTCGTACAAGATGGTTTTTAAAGCTTGATGTATAATAATAATATTACTTTGGAAGCAGGCAGCTGCGTAAACACAATGTATGTCTCCCCATATAAAATGTAAAATGTTTTGACTGGCAAGGAAGTTAATGTAAGTTTTATTTATTAATTTATCAAGGGTGCATTCTAGTAATTTTCAAAACACAGATTGCTCTGATAAAGGGTAATGGCACATAATGACAGAGGGGAAGCTAAAGAAGAAATGTTGCATATATCTGCAGTAAACGTGGAGTGTCTTGAATGCGGAGAGAAGCTTTTTCAGAGTCAAATAAATTTATTTCAGCTAATAATATTAAAAACACAATAGAATCAGTACTTTGCATGGAGTAAGCTAAGGTGTTGATAAACTTGGATGCCTTTTTTTGTTTACATACGCGTATTTTAAAAGTTGGCAGGGGAAAAAAAGAACATTAGTATTAGTTTTAATTGTGATTTTATTGTAATGTGATGAATTGTAAACATATTAATCACCAAGATCTGTACAATACAATAGCAGAGTTGGAAGCGACCTTGGAGGTCTTCTAGTCCAACCCCCTGTCTAGGCAGGAAACCCTATACCATTCCAGACAAATGGCTATCCAACATCTTAAAGACTTCCAGTATTGGGGCATTCACAACTTCTGGAGGCAAGCTGTTCCACTGATTAATTGTTCTAACTGTCAGGAAATTTCTCCTCAGTTCTAAGTTGCTTCTCTCCTTGATTAGCTTCCACCCATTGCTTCTTGTTCTACACTCAGGTGCCTTGGAGAATAGATTGACTCCCTTTTCTTTGTGGCAGCCTCTGAGATATTGGAACACTGCTATCATGTCTCCCCTAGTCCTTCTTTCTATTAAACTAGACATACTCAGTTCCTGCAACCGTTCTTCATATGTTTTAGTCTCCAGTACCCTAATCATCTTTGTTACTCTTCCCTGCACTCTTTCTAGAGTCTCCGCATCTTTTCTACATTGTGGCGACCAAAACTGAATACTTCACTTGATCTTGATTCTATCCCTCTGTTTATGCAGCCTAGAACTGTGTTGGCTTTTTTCGCAGCTGCTGCACACTGCTGGCTCATAGTTAAATGGTTGTCCACTAGAACTCCAAAATCCCTTTCACATTTACTAATATTGAGCAAGGTACCACCTATTCTGTACCTATCCATTTCGTTTTTCTTGCCTAAATGTAGAACCTTACTCTTTTCACCATTGAATTTCATTTTATTAGATAGTGCCCAATATTCAAGTTTGCCAAAATCCTTCTGTATCTTGAGCCTTCTTCTGGAGTGTTGGCTATTCCTGCCGGCTTGGTGTCATCTGCAAATTTGATGAGTTCCCCATTTATTCCCTCATCCAATCATTGATGAAGATGTTGAAGAGTACTGGGCCTAAAACAGAGCCTTGGGGTACTCCACTGCATACTTCCCTCCATGTAGATGCAGTTCCATTGTGGACTACACATTGAGTGCAGTTGGTCAGCCAGTTACGAATTTATCAGATGGTGATGCTGTCTAACCCACATTTTTCTACTTTATCTAGTAGAAGGTTATGGTCTACCTTATCAAATGCCTTACTGAAGTCCAAGTAAATTGTATTGACAGCATTCCACTGGTCCACTAATTTTGTCACTTTGTCAAAGAATGCAATAGGATTAGTATGGCATGATCTGTTTTTGACAAACCCATGTTGGCTTTTGGCTATTACTTTGTTTACTTCTAGGTGTTCGCTAATTCATTGCTTGATTATCTTTTCCAGAATCTTTCCTGGTATTGAGGTCAGGCTAATAGGTCTATAGTTTCCTGGATCTATTTTTTCCCCCTTTTTTGAAGATGGGAACCACATCAGCCGTTTCCAGTCCTCTGGCAGTTCCCCGGTGCTCCGGGATCTATTCTTTACATCTGGAGTTTAAGTGACTTCAGGGGCAGGATTGGGAGGAAGAAGAAAACAAATATATTTCTACAAAGCTTTTCTAATATCAGCCTTCTCCAGATATTATATGAAACAGATTCCACACATGTTGATATTTACACTTTAGAAAATGTTGTATTGTGTGTCGGTTGAGGGTTTTTTTTTGGTAACTATGTAAACTATTGAAAACTAAATTCATCTTCAGCCAAGTATGCTCTTGCTTTCATCTTAAATAGCAATGGCAATAACACTTAGAGCAGGGATGTCAAAATCCTGGCTGCGAGCCAAATGCATTACATGCTGGCAATGCACACACCCAGTTTAGTGAAGGGCGGGGGAGTCCCGATACATCATGTGATGCTGTGACATGAGTTTAAAACCCCTGCTTCACAGTATTCTCTAAGTGGTTTAGAGTCAGCCTATTGCTCACAACAATCTGGGTCTTCATTTCACTGACCTCGGAAGGATGGAAGGCTGAGTCAACCTTGAGCCGGTCAGGATCGAACTCCTAGCAGTTGGCAGAGTTAGCTTGCAATACTGCAATAGTAACCACTGTGCCACCACGGCTCTTAGACTATACAGGTAGTCTTTGACTTACAGCAACAATTGCGGTCAGTATTTGCTTTGCTAAGCAATGTGAGCTGCGTCCAATTTTACAATCTTTGTTGTTAGTGTCGTTAAGCAAATCAGTGCAGTTGCTAATCATGCAGTCGTTAAGTTGGACTCGGCTTCCCCCATTGACTTTTCTCATCAGAAGCTGACTACGAAGGTCATGAATGGCAATCACGTGACCCTAGGATGCTGCAACCATCACAAAAACAAGTGCTTGAATTTTGATGACGTGACTGCAATAGGTTTCAGTTCTGTTGTAACTTCAAACAATTTCTAAAGGAATGGAGTTGCAAGTGAAGGATTTACCTGCTTTTCCCACGTTCCTGTTCTAAAAACTCTTAATTTTTCTTTACCTACTGTTTCTTTCTCGTAAAGTCCTTCTTGTGCCCAGAGCCACAAAGACATTTTCAGGCACAGCCTGGGTTCCATATTCTCAATCAAATAGGTCATTTGTCAAAGAGGATAAGGAGAAGGCAGTGTGGGAGTCAGGGTCAGCATCAGGGCAACCTGGAAGCTCCGTGGGGTAAGAAGGAATGGAGCTGGCAGAGAGACAGACAGAGGAAGAGCCTGGGCCATCCATCAGCCTTCAGATGGAGAGTCAACAGCCCCCATGGCTGGAGGTGGCTGATGAGGAAGAGGAGGAACAGCTGATGTGTGGACGCACAGAAGGCAGAGAAGAGAAGAGCAGTGGAAAGCCATGGGCCAATCCTTGGGAAGGAAGAGCCACTGTTGCAGAGGTGGGTAGCTCCCAGTTCAGCCTGGATTGGGCAAACCGGTAGTAGCAGCAGCGGGAGGCTACACCCACCCACCTAGATACTTCTGCGCATGCGCAGAAGCATTGGTGTGTGCACGAACGAACCAGTAGTAGAAAAAATGGAAACCACTGCACCGCTGCTAGCAAAATCCCACCCTAGCTCTGGGGATAAAAGGCAGGGGACAGAGATGAATAGGTGTGGCAGCCATCCTCCCACTGCCCAGACTTGTTAGCCTGCGAGGGAAACTTTTTGCCTGGGCTGCCGGCGCTCCTAATAAAGGGGTCTTTTGAGCTCAGGTCAGAGGGTTTGTCGTGTTTGGGGAGCTGGGTCAGGACATGGTTGTAATTTTGGACTCAGTGAGGCATATAGACAGATGAACCAAGAGCCTGCAATTCCACAAACATCTCAGTAGCATGTCGTTAACACTGCACAAAGAAGAGCCCTACATGGCATCGGACCTGGGTACCTGAGAGACCGCCTCCTGCCGATTACCTCCCATAGACCGATCAGATCTCACAGGTTAGGTCTCCTCTGGATTCCATCCGCCAGCCAATGTTGGCTGGCGACCCCCCGGGGGAGAGCCTTCTCTGTTGCAGCTCCAGCCCTCTGGAATGATCTCCCTGTTGAGATCTGGACCCTTACGACCCTCCCGGCTTTCCGCAAAGCCACCAAGTCCTGGCTGCTCCAGCAGGACGGGGGGCCTGTGAAACAGCCAGCTCAGCGGAAATTGTGAAACATCCAGCTCAGCGGTTTTGTTTTTAAAGTGTTGTCTTTGTCTAGTCCTCCCCCTTCCCTTGTCTATTGTGAGCTGCCCGGAGTCCTTCGGGAGTGGGCGGCATACAAAACAAATAAATACAAATACAAATACAAGAGATGCTGAGTGTGTGAAGCGGAAGGGTCCTCAGTAAAGGGCGACTCAAATTCAGCCAATATTGCAACCGGCAAATGCCACGCAGCAGGAGGAACCGTGCAGCCAAGAAGATGCAAATGAGGGATCTAATTTAAGTCGACATACATTATGTATGAAAAGGTGAATAACAGCAAATTCTTCAAGAGGTCTGATGATAGTTAATGAATCCTAAAGAGGCATAATAATGTAGGTCAAATGGGAAGCTCCCGTGGGAATTTGACATTTACTGATATATCCAGGCATTAATTACTCCAAAAAAAGTACTTTCCGTGTAGTTGTAGTTGTATGCAACAAGGCTGCCTCGCAGTGCTACAGTGAAGACTAGACTGCCCCTTTAATTCCTAATCCCTTTAATTGAAAAAAAAATAGTGACTATAGCTGAATATTAATTTCAAATCTAAGTGTGAAGAAAGTTGGGGGGAACCGCACTCATTCTTTTATTTGTAGCCAACAGGTTCTTTGGTAAAAGAGCCATATTTACAAAAGATTTTAGGGTTTGAAACATCATTATTTCAATGAGGTCAGGCACCATTGACTTAGACTTAGAATAACTTTATTGTCCCTTTGAATGTACACTAATCGACATACATTAAAATGAAATTTCGTTGCATACAGTTGTCAAAGGGTCTCCACGTCTAACACCCACTGCGTAAAAGAGCACCTATTTATATAGCAATAGCAATAGCAATAGCAGTTAGACTTATATACCGCTTCATAGGGCTTTCAGCCCTCTCTAAGTGGTTTACAGAGTCAGCATATTGCCCCCACCGTCTGGGTCCTCATTTCACCCACCTCGGAAGGATGGAAGGCTGAGTCAACCTTGAGCCGGTGAGATTTGAACCGCTGAACTGCAGATAACAGTCAGCTGAAGTGGCCTGCAGTACTGCACCCTAACCACTGCACCACCTCGGCTCTATGTTTTCTTTAGCTCTTGTACAATTAAAAAAAAACACAATTATTTGTCACCAAAATGAAGAAAGACTACACTTGGTTATTAAATTAGAGCACATTGAATTTACTTAAGTCCATCAGCACAGAATGTGTGCCTCTTGGTTTAGCAATGTTTTACTTCTCCTTCTGCCTCTCCCTTCCTCCCT
Source organism: Thamnophis sirtalis (assembly GCF_051295495.1). NCBI lineage: Eukaryota > Metazoa > Chordata > Lepidosauria > Squamata > Natricidae > Thamnophis > Thamnophis sirtalis. The sequence continues at coordinate 39,859,881 of NW_028261383.1, forward strand.
CCTTCCCCTCTCTCTCTTCCTTTCTCAAGTTGTGCTATATTTTTCTACACTAGAGTTCATTAAAAATGGTAATGCCATTACTCCTATTAATGCTCAAAACCAACACCATAATCCCAAATTTTAATTAGTAATTATAATTGATCATAATTTCATTATCGCAATGTTTAGCTGGTAATTCTCGTTGAGTACCTCAGTCCCTGAGCTTATAAACATTTCATAACTTTTAATTCAGTGCATGGTCTGATTAAGTGGATTTGTCTGTGTTAGAGCCTTTTAACATTTTGCTGAGTGTTATACCCTTCACACGTTATTTACATACACACTTGTATGGGTGGATTTCCATTCAGGAAAAAAAAATGTGGTTTGAGATGCAGTTAGCTAACTTACTAATTTAGAACTAAAGGAATGGGAGTTCATAGTATTATGAATAAAACCAGATGAAGCAGGGAAAATGAACTATTTCTAGGTTATGAAATAATAATAAAACTAAAGAGAACAGTGAAGAGCAAAGTGACGATAAAACTGTCGACAATTCCAATTACAGGATTATCTCCTTTCCTAAACTATGTTTTTCAGAATTTTTTAAATGGAAAAATAGAGAGGACTTAGATAGCATCCAGCATTGAGTTCATACTTAGTGCAGGATAAAATATATGGAAATGAAAACTATGGATTTCATCTATCCAGTGTGAATTCGTTGCAACCACATTTGATAATCAAAATTCAGTCCTGTTCTCATGCCCATCAAAACTACTTTTAAAATCTTTTTAGCCATACCTATAGTCTTTGTAAAAAAGAAAAAGAAAGAAGTGAGCAGTAGGGAGGAAAAAAAATTAAACTTTAGAACTTAAGGCCATGACTTAGGAGGTAAAAGGAAAAATTAAGAATTATTGATTTATTTTTATGTATTCATTTCATTTATATACCACCCATCTAATTATTAAGAAATTTGGGCAGCTACACTGCAATAACAGTATAAAAGTCCAAAGAACCCATTATATTAATTCATCAATTCAGTTTCAGGTGAAGTTTTCAGAACAGACAAATTTCAAAATGGACCTGCACATTAAGAATGGAAGAAGAGAAGACAAGAAAATAAATTTGCCTTCCATTCATACAAAGACAGTTTGGGTAACAAGATAGGTCACAGGTGTCAAACTCGCCACATCATGTTGTTGTCATATGACATTTTGCGATATTTTTCCCATTCATGGAGCTGGAATGGGCATGACACAACCAGTCCATGGGCCATCAGTTTGACACCCCTGAGATAGGTCTTCAGCAAATGCTAAATTATTGTATGTAGTAGCTAAATACCACTTGCATAGCAGGGAGAAACTTTGCTAAAAGCAGGTGCCACCACTAAGAAGACCATCTGCAAGTGATTGCACATTGACAATGTAGCTTGACTTGGCCAGAAGTGACACAGTACCCCACGTTTGATTTTTTTTTTTTGCTTTAATAAAACTAACAGGCAATGGAACCTCCTAATGGAAGAGATTTTGGAAGCAATTCAAAATGAACTCTGAGCCAGTCAATATTTGTGTAATGAACTGAGTACAGTATAATAACATTTTATTATTCAGACTTTGTTCAGATGTGATAAAAAGAGAAATCACTTTGATAATGTAAGAGACAAACACAATGACATTATCTTCGTATAACAGTATTATCTTTACATGTTACTTTAGGTCAATGCAAATAGGTTTAGGATCTCAGTAGCAAGATCAAAAGAAAAATCGTAATATTGTTTCTGCGATCTGCTGGTTTTAGTAAAAGAAGCAAAGTTTACCTCAGAATTGACAAATAGGATTGAGCTGAACATCTCATGAGCAAAAAGTGCGCACACAGACAAACAGTAAGCCCACGGATAAGCTCGGGGATACATCAGATCAAAGTATTTCTTCGTCATGAAGTTTTACTTAGTCTTGGAGCTCATTGAGTTATCTTATCCCTATCTCTTCTTATCCCAAAGTATCTCACAAAGGTTACAAGAACAAATATCAGAAAGAATCACATGAACTGTCATCGCTTCATGGGAGCAAAGGCAGTACATAAATGTAATACACAAGAACATGTATGTAATCCCCATGTTAAATGCAAATCTAACAAGCAAAGTCTTTGGTATAAACTATTTATGGAACGTGGAAAAAAAAACCCTATCTATTTTGCTACTAGAGAAACAGCTCAGATGCCCTAGACCAGGGGTGTCAAATTTGCATTGTCACATGACATATCACAACTTTCCACCCTTAGAGCCGAGGTGGAGCAGTGGTTAAATGCAGCACTGCAGGCTACTACAGCTGACTGCAGTTCTGCAGTTCGGCTGTTCAAATCTCACCAGGGTTGACTCAGCCTTCCATCCTTCCAAGGTGGGTAAAATGAGGACCCGGATTGTTGTTGGGGGCAATATGCTGACTCTGTAAACCGCTTAGAGAGGGCTGAAAGCCCTATGAAGCGGTATATAAGTCTAACTGCTATTGCTATTGCTATTCGCTAAAATGGGGTATGCGTGGCCAGCATGAGATGCATCCACCTGCGGACCACGAGTTTGACACCCCTGCCCTAGACACAGAGGAAAGGCTGAGTCAGTCTGCCGTCATTTTGTCCCTCAACTGTTGAATGAACAAACTGTGTTTCCTCGAAAATAAGACAGGGTCTTATTTTCTTTTGACCACCCCCCCAATAAGTGGTTGGCCTTATTTTCAGGGAGGTCTTATTATTTTTGAGGTGCAGGAGGCGGTGAGCATGGTCATCTCTTGGCTGCTGTTGTGTTCCGTGTCGCTGGGCCTGCCACTCTTTTTGTGGTGGCCATTAGCATGACAGAAAGGGCATGGTGGCTAGGGTTGTGGGAGTGGCATGTGGGGTCCATGGGGCATGTTCCCCCCCTCTCTTTCTCCCTCCCTGGCCTCACCTCCTCATCTCGTGTTATTTGTGTGGCAAGCAACCAAAGGAAATGGCGGGGACTGGCTGCACATGCGTTTAAATATTTTCAGGGAGGGCTTATTTTAGTGCATGCGCTCAAAAGCCCGATTGGGCTTATAATCCGGAGAGGTCATTTTTAGGGAAACAGGGTAGTTCTCAACTTGCACAATTGGGACCAGTCCTCACACTTAGAAATGTCACATCATTCCTATAGTCACATAATCAAAATTTGGTCACTAACTAACTGGCTTGCATTTATGATGGTTGCAGCATCTCAGGGTTATGTGATCATCATCTGTGACTTTCCCAGAGGATTTCCAACAAACAAAGTCAATAGAGGAACGAGATTTGCCAAATGGCCACAAGATTCATTTAAAAACTGAGAGCAGAATTTCCATTGTTAAGCCAGGCTGTTGTTAAGTGAATCATGGCCAATCTTACAACCTTTTATTCTGGAGTTATTAAATGAATCACTGCAGTTGTTAAGTGACTCATGTGGTCATTCAGCAAATCTCACTTTCCTGTTGACTTTCCTTGTTGGAAGTCCTCTGGGAGGGTCACAAATGATGATTGCATAACCCTGAGATGCTGCAACCATCATAAACACATGGCGGTTAGCTAGTGACCAAATTTGGATTGTGTGACTAGGAATGCTGTGACATTCATAAGTGCGAGGACTGGTTGTAAGTCACTTTTTCCAATGCTGTTGTAACTTCTAGTGGTCACTAAATGAATGGTTGTAACTCAAAGACTACTTATTTATAATATTTTTTACAGAAAAACCTATTAGATTCTCTCTCTCTCTCTCTCTCTCTCTCTCTCTCTCTCTCTCTCTCTCTCTCTCTCTCTCTCTCTCACATACACACACACACACACACACACACACACTCAGACACATGAAAATTGGATTGTTCATGAAGTTTCCATGTAAACTTTTTTTATTACTTTATCCTAAATTCAAACAAATCATACATTTGTAGATCATTTCCAAAGGGACTGGATTAAATTAATCTATTTTCCCAAGTGATCTCACTTTTGTCTATAGGTAATTCCTTTGTGATTAGATTGTGACAGAATCGTAATGAGATAGAAAAGCCTTGATGGAGCTCTTCTAAATTCCTTGTAAAATCACGTGCTAAACATATCTTTCTATGTTTAAAAATATAAATAGTTCTGCTGTTATTGTAAAGTACCTAAAATGGGTGTGTGTGTGTATGATCCATATTCATCTATTCAGATGAAATATTTGAAAGAATTCCGAGGAAAAAAATGGTTATTTGGAATTTTAAAGGACACATTTAAATTCTCTTTACTTTACCAACTTTTGAAACAGATAAAGCCCAACGGTCCTTGACGATTCTTTTTTTTTTTCCTGCCTATTGCTGAAATATGTGTGCATTCTTTCCAGTGATGGGATTCAATTTTTTTTACTACCAGTTCTGTGGGTGTGGCTTGGTGGGCATGGCATGGCTTGGTGGGTGTGGCTTGGTGGGTGTGGCAAGGGAAGGATACTGTAAAATCTCCATTTCTACCCCACTCCAGGGGAAGGTCACTGCAAAATCCCCATTCTCTCCTGATCAGCTGAGACTTGGGGGGCAGAGAATAGATGGGGGAGGGACCAGTCCGAGGTGGTATTTACCAGTTCTCCGAACTACTCAAAATTTTTGCTACCAGTTCTCCAGAACTGGTCAGAACCTGCTGAATACCACCTCTGATTCTTTCCCTTCCTTAGATAAATGCTTTGAAAATGGCTGTTTTTTTCCTCCAAGACAAATTTAGCCATCTAAGATCTGTATAATATCAAATAACTAAAGTTAACACTTAGTAGAGTGAGAGTTAAAGGATTGTGTTGGAGCAGATGGTAGAGCAATAGTTTCATGTACGGCCTGTATCCTCTACAGACCACACAGTATTCATGGATCTGAAGTTTAGCAGATGGTGTTTTTGCATTAATTTTCCAAATCACCAACCATAAGGTACCATGTTTTCAGGAAACGAGTTGCCTGAAGGCTTCCTTTTTGAAAACGCACCACACACCAAAATGTTTTAATGTGTTCGCTAACACACCTATTCCACAGGTTTCCCTTCTCAAGAAGTATGCTAGTGTGGGATTCACAATCCTAAAAATAATTCCTAAGAATAATTAAAAGCAGGTATAGCAGCTTTTTTATTGTAGAAGAAAATGAAAATGTAAAATATACAGTGGGATCCAGACTAAATTAGAAAAAAAAGAAAGAAAAACAAACAGAAATGCTGAAACCCATGAGGGCAAATTATTCATAGCTTCCTCGTTATTTTTATGCAAACCAACACAGCCAACTTGATCAGGATTCCACACTGTATGAGAAGTATTTCTGAACAGTGCAGAGTTTGATCAATCAATATTTTGCTATGTGGGGAACAAAGTACTGATCATCAAAAGTCACATATTTTTCCTTATCCACAGTCCTGAATATTTCATTTTATTTCATATTTACAACCCACTTTGTATTAAGAGAATACTTCATATATTTTGTCTTCTTTGCATTGATTGATTACAAAGATGTCTGCCGGTTGAATAATTAAAATAATAACATAAAATGATCTGTTCAATCCAGAAAATGCTAATTATGTTTTATTCCACCGAAATGAATGATACTGTAATTATGCATGTTCTGTAAGGCCATTGATCTCCAAACACAGAATCACATGATTACAGCTGGCTATTTGATTCATAAAATTCAGCTTCCTGCTTAGTTCAAGAATCCACTTTTGTTGAATATATCCAGTAAAGAGGAAATTGCTACCTCCCTCAGGTTAACTGGTTACACTTTGGAAGTTGCTTGACTTTCAACCAATTCTGCCTTCCTGTAATTTAAGAACAATGCTTCAAGTCCTGTATTCTGAAATAAGAAAAGGCTTGTCATGGCCTTCTTCTCTTGTATGCTTTCAATTAACTGAAGAGTTCCTTTCAAGACAGACTGATGGAATTTCCCACTCTGTAAATCTTTTTTAAGTCTCCATAATGCAAATTTTAAGGGACATGGTGGCTCAGTGACTAAGACGCTGCGCTTGTCAATCAGGAGATCGGCAGTTCAGTGGTTCGAAGCCCTAGAGCTGTGTAATGGAGTGATCCCCCTTTACTTATCCTAGCTTTCGCCAACCTAGCAGTTCAAAAGCATGTAAAAATGCAAGCAGAAAAATAGGGACCACCTTTGGTGGAAGGTATCAGCGTTCCATGTGCCTTCGGCATTTAGTCATGCCGGCCACATGACCACGGAGGCGCTGGCTCTTTGTCTTTGAAACGGAGATGAGCCCCGCCCCCAAAGTAGCACATATGTGCGTGGGGAACCTTCACCTTTAATGCAAATTTTGGATATGAAACAGTGAACTGCTTTTTGCCAAGTTGACAAGTGCAGCAGAATAAACAGCTGGCAAGTAGACTGGCTCTTCATAATCCTTCTCTGGACAAGAAGAGGACTTGAGATTGCCCACAAATGTTCCAGACAAATTCTCTGTAGTTGTCTTTCCTTCTATTCAACAAGGATGCTCAACTTAAGTGATGTTTGTTTATTTTATGAAATGGATAAGGCTGCCAAAGGCTGTGATGATGACTCTGGGCAGTGAAAGGCTGTTTGAGTACTTTCTTTTATCAAAAGATCTGTCTTAATCAAAAAACCATAATGAAGATTTGCCATTTTGTTCACTGAACATCAGGCAAACTTGTCTTTTTCTTTACCAGCTGTCCTTCATATCCAGGAGCAGAAAAATGTTTCGGAAATACTCTCACGGGATGAAAAGTGGTGTTCCAGCACTTATTACTTATACATTGGCCAAAGGTATAAAATAATGTCTTGTTTTCATGCATAGTTAACTCTTGTTCAATTGAACCCATGGTTTAAATTAGATCACGTTAAATTATTAAACTAAATTATTAAATTAAATTATGCACTTGAAGGTTTTTAAATTTCAGTTAATCAAAAGAGAAGAGATCATGATAAAACACCTCCAAAGGGACTTTTCCAGGATGATAGTATTATCACCATGGGATACCCACCTTCAAAAATAGAAGAGTTCTCTTTTCCCCCATACAATTGGAGAAATTGCCCACCCAATTTCTACCACCACGAATATGATGGAGAATTTAACTAGTCAATTCTAATTTTGTCCTCAGGGCCATTCAAGCTAGATCAGTGGTACATACATTCTATCTCAAAGAAAATATTTCAGTCACCTCTGTTGAATACCTGAATTAGAACTAAAAACATTAATCAATTAATTGGAGTAAGTGAATGAATGAAGATCACCATAAATAAATATTCACAAAATCATATGGTTACTAAGGGGACAATGACATAGTTTTTCCAAATGCATAATTGTTCGATTCATCTTTTAAAATTAAGAAACTGGGAAACTTGGGAACACTACTTTTTTTTTCCTATTGATCAACCAAAATACCTAATAGTAGCTATGGAAAAGATTTTATAGTGTAGCAGATGTCTGCACTTTATACCCAGAGAGACCTGAACATTTTTTGTGACAAATAGAGATAGTTGCTTAAAAATGGCCTTTTTTACAGTGTGTTGTGAATGACAGAGCAGTTAGCTTTTTGAGATGCTAATTGCCACAAAAAGCATCAGCAACATTTCACCTGGTACAAAAGGAAAATGTACTCAAAATTCCAATTGTTTGAAAGCATTAAATTGATCAGAAGTTTATACTTTTTCTACCTGTATTTTGCAATGCATCACATCTGTCAACAAACCAAATATAAGCAATGTCCTTAGGTCCCACCTTATGTAGTACTTTTGAAGTAGCCCATAAGTATTGGTTGTTCAACAATCACAAACACTCAAACGTACGTTCCCATTTCCTGTGACAGATGCCATCTCATATCAACCCCAATATATAGACTTGTAGATATAATAGTATTTGTATTTTCTTTCATTTCTAGACAAAGAACTGTACTTATTGTCATCATTGAATAATTAAGCATGCCCAATCCCAAAGATGCTTTTTCAAGAGGCAACTGGACTTCCTTGTTTTTGTTTGAAGACATTTCACTTCTCATCCAAGATGCTTCTTCAAGTCTTCAAAGAAAAAACAAGGAAGTCCAGTTGCCTCTTGAAAAAGCACCTTTGGGACAACCGTGATCTGGATGACTAAGAATCTCCATAGACATTAAACAGACATGCCCAGGATCTTGTATCGTTGCCTAAATACTTACTTATGACTATTTGTAAGTAGTATAGTTTTTTGCAGACACTCTTGCATTTGAATCCTCTAAGGCAATGTTTCTCAACCCAGCTGGCTGGGGAATTCTGGGAGTTGAAGTCCACAGGACTTAAAGTCACCAAGGTTGAGAAACACTGCTCTAAGGCAATGAGAGAAAAGAAAGAGCAGAGAAATGAAGGAAGTGATGAAAGAAATGTCCTTCTGGGTTCAGCTCCAAGTGGGGAAAAAGACACTGGAGACATGGAGGCTGCTTGGAAAGATGGTTTATTGTTGGACAGGGCCACATGGCTTGAGCCCTGAACAGAAAAGGTGATCACACGCTTCAACATTGGTGGAGAAGAAGAGAAGGGCTGAGGGAGGGGCTTGCTAGGCTTTTTATAACCTGTTCAGTCCCACCTCTCTGTTTCCTGTTCCTGTGTAAGAAATGTATTCTGATTGGTTGTCAGACTCCCATGGGGCCATGCAGGGGCTACTCTCTAGGCTGTGTTTTAAATCCAGGTATGGATGAGTTCTCAGATGCCATGTGGTCAGTTAAGTAAAGGGCCAATATTATCATGCTTTCCTGTAGCTGCTGGTGAAGTCTTTATTATGTAAAGTGGACTAGCTTGGCCGTCTTAATGGCCCATTAACAGTGGGGATGGGCAGGGAGCTACAGGCAACTATTCTGTCTTTTAAAATATGTTTCTTTCTTTTCACCAGAGAAATATTCTGCCTTTTCAATATTTCCTAGGATATTTCATTTTTCTGGGAGAGGGCTGGATGAAACTTCCCACAGAAGGAAGCCAACTTGAGAAGGAGCAGAGATACAATTAGATCAGAAACACATGGACCTCCCCTGCTTTGGATATGGCAAGGGAGTTGTGCCTTCTGTTTTAACTGTTCTTGTCTTCTGGCAGTTCTGTGCATGCGCGTACTGAGAACAGGGGGAGCCAATTCCTCTGCCTCGCTGCTGTCCGACTCTGGAGGCTCCGGAGGTAGCACATAACTCCCAGATGGTCCTGGCTCCCTCTCTGCCTCCAACACAGAGCCCTCATCAGAGTCTTTCCCAGACTCCAGGACTGGCCCATGTTCCTCCCCAACCTCCTCACTGTCCAATTCTGCTGCGAGTTCTGCAGGCTGCTGACGAATCACAAGATCTAACCCAAGAGGAGAATGATAAGGACATGATAAGGAGAGAAAAAGCTGAAAACCTGACCCACATGGGTAGCAAGACATTAGCAAACATCATGAGAATAAACTCATAAAGTATACTAATGTATTGAATTAATAGTCCAGTAACCAAACAATGGTGGCCTTGTTTGGAGATTAGATTTGTTTGGCTACTGGCTTAGACTTATATACCGCTTCACAGTACTTTTACAGCCCTCTTAAGTTACATAATCAGCATATTGCCCCCAACAATCTGGGTCCTCATTTTACCCACCTCAGAAGGATGAAAGTCTGAATCAACCTTGAGCCTGGTGAGATTCGATCTGCCAAATTGCAGTCAGCCGGCAGTCAGCAGAAGTGGCCTGCAGTGTCATATTCTAACCTCTGCGCCACCATGACTCAATACCTTACTAAGCTTTAAAATTTCTATTTTACCCATGAGTATCCTGTCCATCTGTCTGTATGCTGTTTCCAATAAGTTCGGTTAACGCTGTCACATGTTCACAATTATGTGATGGGATTTTCTCCTTACTGTATTGAATGTCCCAGGAGGAAGTCATCCCTCAGAGCTCCCCCTGCTGGTAAAAGGTTTAGCAGCAAGCTTGATGAGAACATTTTATAGAAGTTAAAAGGATTTCTGTCAGGAAAATTTCGATGGAGAAGCAGTTCTCAAACTCAGGATCAGCTTTAATGGTACAGCAGAGATTACATTTTAAGAGTACAAGAGAAGAAGAAAAATCTCCATATCCAATTTCTCCACAGTATGAATAATTTTATGCCCATCTGTCATATCCTCTCTTTGTTTTTCCCTTAAGCTAAAGAGGTTTTTATAGGGAACAGTAGTCTTTTAGATTTTTCTTTTTGGCCTATGTGCCTTTTAACCTGCAGGAGTTACATATCTACCATTGTTCCATATGTGCATTATAGTTGCATTATAGTTGCACAAAAAGGTATTATAACTTTGAGAAATTCATTTTTTCTGTAATCCAGAAAACACTGAAATACACCATGTATGATAAGTGGAGAGAGTGGAATGGAGAAAGGGAGAGGAAAGGAGAGAGAGAGGGGATAGGAGAGAGGGAAGCAAAAGGGAGGAAAAGAGTAGGAGAGAGGAGAAGGAAAGAGAAAGGGGAAGTAGAGAAGAAAGGGATGGTAGAGGGAAAAAAGGAGGGAGGGAGGAGGAGAGAGGGAGACGAGGTAGGGTGGCAGTGAAATAGGGCATAATATGGTGTATGTATGGAAAGCTGAAGAGCAAATGATAGTTGCTGAGGGTTGATTGTAAGAGGAAGTCATATAATATTGGATAATACAAAATAGTGCTTGTTAAGATGTAATTGTATACTTGTGGTTACTTGTATGAAAATAAAAATAAAAAGATCTTTTTAAAGAAAGAGTTTCATTTTTTTCAGTGATTATCTTACTGATTTAATTCAGCTGTCTACCATAATCCCACATTAGAACTCCCTCCTCGCAAGTTGGTTGTTTCTGAGAGTGGAAAAAACATGACTGCAGGGGGAAAACGACAAAGGAGAAGGCAAGGGAAGGATATGTTGGGATTAGGAAGAAGAAAGAATTTAGAATTCCCACAATTCTTCTCCATGTAATTGGCCTAGGGAAAATTTAGATTAGTTATTTGGTGAGTCCAAGTAAAAAAAAAAGTGTCTTGCTCAGCAACCCTTGAAAGTGGACCAGTAGATCTGCTTGTCTCATTTTTTTTTAGATTATTTCGGTGGTGGGATCCTGCCAGTTTAACAACCAGTTCAGTGATTGCTGGGTGTGTGTGCACAGTTTTTTAAAAAAAACTTAGCTTCCGCATTATTGCTGATGAGTAACACAGCTGAGGCGCAGCAATCCCCTCTACCACGCAAATCAGCTGAGAAGATATAGGTCAGTAAAGTGGAGGAGTGAGCAAGTGGGTCCACCTGATCATTGGAGCAAACTGGTTCACTCCCAGCTGATTGTCGGAGCTACCAGTTCACCTGAACCGGCCCAAACTGGTAGAATCCACCCCTGGGTTATTTGTTATTTTATAGTCCCAAAGTACTCTAGGTTTAATGTAGGATTGTTCTGTAAATGTACCTTCTTTCAAAATCCACACTTGTAACTGTTTTTAAAATCAAAATAAATGTTTCTACCCTGTTTCCCTTAAAATAAGACCTCCCCAGATAATACGTTCAATTGGGTTTTTGAGCACATGCGCTAAAATAAGCTCTCCCCGAAAATTTTGCAACACAGCAGCAGCCATTAGGTGACCACACTCGCTGCCTCCTACATCTCAAAAATAAGAAGACCTCCCCAAAATTAGGCCAAATGCTTATTTCGGGGGTCAAAATAAAATGAGACCCTGTTTTATTTTTGGGCAAACACGGTAATATCACTTAGATGAATTGTGTGAATGAAAAAGGAAGTGCAAAAGCAGGGGATAACCAACTTCCAATTCATACTTTGGTTCACACAATGTAAATCAAATGGTTCTATTCAGAAGGCCCAAAAAATCCGGTTCTTTGGGGGCTGCCAAATCCCTTGCAGATCTGAAGTGACATGGGTTTGTTTAGCAGAACTCATCTTTCAAATTCAGGAAATTGAATGTGGAGCCCTTAATACATCATTTTGCTTTCGCCAGACTTTATGACTTTAGCATTATAATTAGGTTCCCCGGCTTTATACTATCCCTTCAAACTCCCTGATCAGATTGTTTGCAGTTGAAAATAGTGGTCTCACCAAAGGCAAGCAGTTCAGTGAGCTGGATCTTTTGCCGTTATGAATACATCTACAAGTCTCGGTAGGACACAGATATTGTACTCTTAAAACAGATGAGTGCATGGAAGCATTAAAAGAAACTTTTCCATTTGACCTCACAATGCATGGTGGGGTTGAGTTGCTGAAAGCAAGTTGACTGTCTTCTGGGAACCATATACAACAACTCTTTTTTTTTTATATATGTGGCAAAAGTTATGAATTAAAAAAAAAGTGAAGATAAAACTTCAGCTAAGGATCTTGATCCTTGTGTTCCGCTTGTTTAGTAGCATGTGGCAATCAGTGTCATGTTTTCCAGTACCAGCAAATTCCATTCAGTCCGTATTTGCTCATTATCCAAAGAAATGTTGCTGCCGTTTCAACACAGAGATATGAGTCTGCCTTAGAAGTAACTTCTGACATCATTCATACCTCTTTGAAATTGGAAATGACTCTATCTGGATCTCATTGTTAATGGATATGGCATTGCAATATAATTTGCACAGTCAGTTTGAAGTCTTTGGCTTAAAATAATCGCTACAGTGTAAAGAGAAAAGCAAATGGACTTTCTTGTTTTTTTTCCTTTGAAGACATTTCACTTCTCATTCAAGAAGCTTCTTCAGATGACAGGATGGTGGGGAATGAAAGGATTTATATTCCTTGCAGACAGCTCGTAATCTGCATCATTTTAGAGGGTCATAGAAGCATTTGGAGATTTATCAATGTCCTCAGAGGGGGTCACCTGAGTCGCACTCCTGGTTCTCGTAGTCTGATTTCTTTTCTCTGGAAATCTGTTCATACTCCCATACCATCCCAAATTATAAAGCTAAAAGTCGATAGAGATTCTGGATTTCCAGAGAAAATATATCTATATCTATCTAATCTCTATCTCTATCTCTATCTCTATCTCTATCTCTATCTCTATCTCTATCTCTATCTCTATCTCTATCTCTATCTCTATCTATATCTATATCTATATCTATATCTATATCTATATCTATCTATCTTTATATTATCTGTCTGTCTGTCTATCCGTCCATCCATCCATCCATCCATCCATCCATCCATCCATCAATCTAACTTTGCTGAAACAAACAAGAATTTCCTAAGAAATTTCAGCTTGGGAAGAAACTGTTTTTTCTTCTTTTTCAAAGTATGATAGATCCAAATGTTTCAAATGAATAATTATGAATTACTATATGCATATATATTGATTTCTTAGATGCCTCCCTGTTCAAAATCTGTGGCAAAGTTCAGAGAAATGTTCATATCTTATCATTAACTTGTCCACCTTAAAAATATTGCATTTCTCTCTGCTGTTTGATTATCAGATGATTTTAAGGGAAAAAAAGATCCATATGAAAATTCACAACCAGTTTTATTTGTTACCTTCTATAATGTATGATTCTCTTGAATATACCTTAGTCTAATGTGCATCCTTTAAAAAATATTCATTCATTGTACAAACATTTTGAAATCAATTTTCCCTGCTGTCACTTTTGTTATGTAAATTTCTTTGATGTATGCTTTTAATAAATAACCCTTTCCCTCAATTTATTTTTTAAAAGAAACTACCCTTTTAGGTACTTTTTCAAAACATGCTTTCAAATATTTACAAACAAAACAACAAAGAGATCTTAGTGGACTTTAGTCAATACTGCTATTTGTAAAATAATGAATCTCACCAATTCACTCTCATACATATAATGGTTTTATTTTACATTTCTGAGCTAAAATGGATACTGCAGTCAGATTTTGCTTACTTAACAACACCTTTAAACTGAAAATTTAAGAATTTTTTAAACTCAATTTGATGAGTCTTTAGCAGTATGTCTAATTATTCAACCCATAATTGAAATATTCATAAATAAATGCCCACAAGCTATAAATTATGTGTGTACATGTATCATCTCTCCTGCAGAAGCTGCATCGGATGCCGATTTGCTTCCGGGTGCAATTCAAGGTGCTGGGTGTCACCTTTAAAGCCCTTCATGGATTGGGACCAGGTTATCTGAGACGCCGTCTCTTGCCAGTCAGATCTACCCAACCCATCAGAGCGGGGAGGCAGGGAATGTTATGGGTCCCATTCCTGAGGGAAATACACCTGGTGGGACCCAGAAGAAGGGCCTTCTCCGGGGTGGCTCCCTCTCTCTGGAACATCATTCCCTCAGAGATTAGAATGGCCCCCACTCTCTTCCAGAAGGCGCTGAAGACTTGGTTCTGCCAGCGGGCCTGGGGAACCCAGAGCGGGATGGAGCCCATTAAATGGCTCGTGTGATTTGCTATTGCCAGGGCGTGGGTGGGTGAGAGGTGGGGATTGATTTTATTATATTGTACTATATTAATTCATTTGATTCTTTTTGTTGGTTTTTATTGTTTTAAATGTTGTCTTATATTCTGTAAGCCGCCTTGAGTTGCCATGGGTGAATAGGTGGCAATATAAATCCAATAAATAAATAATGCAATACATATGATAAATAAATTACATTACATGTGAAATGAAATCCTAGCAAGACTTACTTTATTGCAGTCCTTCCTGGAATCTATCTATCTATCTATCTATCTATCTATCTATCTATCTATCTATCTATCTATCTATCTATCTATCTATCTATCTATCTATCTATCTATCTATCTATCTACAGTTTTGAATTACAGGAGAGTTGTAAAGTTAAGTTCATCAGACAAGAGAGAAGTTAAGCTATTACAGTTAATGAGCCATTCAGAGCCCAACTACAGAGGTTATTGACTAAAAATATGACTATAACTTACAGGCTTCAGTTTAATTAGGACTCCATCTAAAATACCAACCCCTACGTATCTCTTGTAAATCAAGTCAGTTTGATCCAGTCAAGAAATTTATGCACAAAGCCTCAGTGACACGTGTGCTGTGTTAAGAATGAAAAATGTGGGGATGCGCTTAAATGATCTATAATCATTCTGGTCTGACATATTGTGGTTCAAAAGCAAAATCTTTCCATGTATCTTCGAGAGAAAGAAAACAAACTAATGACATTTTCCTCAGGAAAAAAAAGTGAACATTTCTCTCCCTAACACTGACAAATGGCATAAGTGAAGAATAAACAATCACCTCTGTTTTTATCTGCACTGACTGCCAAACATGTGCTTTCTATTCATCATTTAGCATACTGAATATTTAGTAGCTTCAGCATTTATGAAAATCTGAGAAATTAATGTGCATGGGGTGGGGAGGAGGGGATTGAAGACTTTGCATTTTGTGTTATTGAAACCGTACCATTATTGCTCAAAATGGTCTTAGAACAGAATTGTGATTAGGTCAAGTCTAAGGTTATAAAGTAATATAGGAGCTTCTAAGTTCTTCAGAGCTCTTCATCAGGAAAGAAGGAAAAGAGAAAAGAAAAAAGAGACAAGAGAAGAGGCGAAACATGAAGGAAAACAATTCTACACCGCTGCAGAGAATGTAAGAATCAAACAAGGAAAACTCAAAATCTTAAGACAATAGGACAGATATGTTACTGGCATAGCAAAAATATGGTTGGCTTGACCCACATAATTAGAACATAGCCTGAGAAGACTAAAACTAAAACTAAAACTAAAACTAAAACTAAAACTAAAACTAAAACTAAAACTAAAACTAAAACTAAAACTAAAACTAAAACTAAAACTAAAACTAAAACTAAAACTAAAACTAAAACTAAAACTAAAACTAAAACTAAAACTAAAACTAAAACTAACAATAACAATAACAATAACAATAACAATAATAATGACATTATTGTTGTTACTACCAACCAGCCCCAAAGGCTGTCAATCTCACCAAAGATTAACCACATAATAATAATGATATTATTGTTGTTACTACCAAAAATGAGAAGGTGAAGACCTTGTGAGACTTTCGAATACAGATGGATGATCATTTGGAACACCACACATGAGATATCACAGTTGTAGAGGGCTGAAAGATACAATTTATTGACATTTCAGCACCAGGAGATGCCAGGGTCAAAGAAAAAGAACTGGAAGAAAATCACAAAATACTGCGACCTGACCATTGAAACTACCCGATTACGGATGAAACATGTAATAGCGATAACCATTGTCATCAGGGCACTTGGCACCATGTCCAAGAATTTTATAAGATACATTAACAAATTGCAGCTTCCTGCAATAACACCAGCGGAACTGCAAAAAACTGTGCTATTTGGTACATCGTATATTTTAAGAAGGTACTTGGTTGATATCTAGGACGCTGGCAGCAACACGTATCAACCATTAGCACAAGTCAATGGTATTTCTGATGCATTTTTGAATTTCAGTTAACTGAATTTCATGTTTAATGAATAAAGTATAATAATAATAATAATAATGATAACAACAATAAGACATCGCAATACCAGGTGATAGCAGGGTCGCCGAGAAGGAACATGAAAAAATCGCAAGATACCAGGACTTAAAAATCGAAATTCAACGACTATGGCACAAACCAGCAGTGGTAATTCCAGTGGTAATTGGCACACTGGGTGCTATTCCAAAAGCACTGGAATTACATTTAAAACAGTTAAAAATTGACAAAATCACCATCAGTCAAATGCAAAAAGCCGCACTGCTTGGATCTGCACGCATATTACGAAAATACGTTACGACGTCCTAGGCCCCTGGGTGGGGCCCGACTAGTAACCAATGCCAAATCCGGCGAAACAACTGGCCGATGTGATACAATTGTACAACAATAACAATAACAACAACAATTCTTTATTGTTGGTGCACAACATATGTACAATGAGATTCAAAGGAACAGACTCATAGAAGATAATATTTTTAGAGTTAAACTGCAGAGTCCTTGGTACTCCTTGAGTACCCTGCTCCCTTCTACCACTGATGATGTCACCTAGTTGGACAATGAAATGTCTACAAGAAAAGAACCAACCTAAGAGACCACCAAGAATCCCACAGGAACAAACTCAAATTCACTGTACATAAAGATAGCACACCTACACAGGTCTTCATAAATTGGAGCATGGACATCCCATTGAGAGTGTTTGGGCAAGAATCAAAGGTGTGTGAGAAAAAAAAAGGAGTCTTGGTGTGAGAATACATTATAAATTGCCTGGACAGGTAGAAGACATGAATGAGATCTTTCTGTGTCAGATGACCAAACTTTCAAAAAGGCAATATGATAGCGAGGAGAGATTCCATCTAACCTAAAATCTAAATATGCCGAGAGGTCCAACAAATTCTTACTCTCACTTGTGAACTATTCAATTTGTCAGAAATAAAAGACTTTACTACCCTGGAGTGAATCTTTTTGAACATGGAGAGGTTACTTGCAAAGTGAAGGTGACTGGAACCTTGAGAGAAAGCGACCACATTGTTCTTGAGTTCATGAGATCAAAGGGTGAGGAATAGAGAAGAGTTAAATTTTTACACTAGGTTTTAAAACATAAAATTTTGATGATTTCAGACAGAAAGTAGAGTATCCAATAGTTTGGAAGGAGAAAAATATCTTGAAAGGGTGAGAAAAACTGTAAAACTAGGTTTTGAAGGTGCAACTACAAGTAATTCATACTAGAAGGAAAAATAAAATATATTTGAAGAGACCAGTATCAAAAAACATCAAGTTTTTAAATTGCTGAAAATTAAAAATGGTGCATGTAGGATACATAACAGGTGCTTTATAAGCAAAGAATACTGGGTAATTTTTAGAAGTAGGGGATTTTTAGAAAGACAAAGTGCCTAACTGGAAAGCAAAAAAAAAAAAAAAAAGCAACAGAAAAATATTTCTCAGCTACCTCAGAAACAAAAAGGAAAGGCCAAAAGTTGCCTACTTTTTTTGTGAGGAGAAGTAGAGGAACTGGGAATGGAAGTCAGTGTAGTCAAAGTAGAAATATCCTGACACATATTTTATGTTTTGTCTGTCATCAGAAAGGAAACAAAGCCTTTGTTCTGACTCAAGCTTCCTTAGAAAGCAAGAAGCAAAGTCTTGGTCCCGAAAAAAACTCTTTTGTTTACATGACTGTGAATTCTTTCATTCACAGTCAGGAAGGCTTAGCAAACAGTCTTTCAGAGGAATATTTATCCACACGCACCTTATCTCATTTGGAGTGCTCTCTAGATATCTAGTTTCCAAATACAGGGCAAAGCAAACTTGGCACATTATAGTTATAATATACAGTTATTATAGTCACAAACAGAACTTTCCACTCTTGACACAACTGAATGAACGAATTGTTTCCTGCAAAATCCCACTCCTTGTTTGTTCTTCTTTTGTTTCCTATGGGAGGGGCCAATCACCTCCAAGATGTGGCTTCACTCTTAAGTCAATCCTGCTTTCTTAGTTGTTATTCTCTTCTGGCAGCTCCGCGCATGCGCACACTGGGAACAAGCTCATGCTGTTCCCCTGCCTCACTGCTATCTAGCTCCCTTTCTGCCTCTGATGTAGAGCCTTCATCTGAGCTTTCCTCAACCCCCAAGATTGGCCTATGTTCCTCCCCAACCTCCTCACTTTCCAACTCTTCTGCCAGCTCTGTTGGCCATAGGAGGGCCCCTGCCCACACCTCTAGATAGCCATGGTTTATCAGTGTCAACAGCCTTCTGGAGCCATACTCCACTCCCCCCATACTCCACTCCCAAGTATTAAATTCTATCATCCTGCAGAATAGGAAGCTCTGTTTCCTGTAACTTTTTTTCAATTGACTGATGGGGATTCAGGTTCAGGTTGATTGTTCCCAATTTCCGAGGGTCACATTTATCTGATGCTGGTTCCTTCGCATTTTTGAGCTGAGTTTGAGTTCTGCAACTTGGTGGAAACTATGACAACTAGATCCTCAAGGCTCAAAGGAAAGCAGGATGACAGAATGCAATACTTGGGAGTAGGGTAGAGTGGAGGGTTGTTGCTCCAGAAGGCTGGTGGCATGAGAGAGAAGTTACACCCATTCAGATGAGACCAGAGGTGGTATTCAGCAGGTTTTGACCAGTTCTGGAGAACTGGTAGCAAAAATTTTGAGTAGTTTGGAGAACTGGTAAACACCACCTCTGATTGGCCCTACCCCCATTTATTCTCTGTCTCCTAAGTCCCAGCTGATTGTGAGGGAATGGAGATTTTACAGTATCCTTCCCCTGCCATGCCCATCAAGCCACACCCACAGAACTGGTAGTAATTTTTTTTAATCCCACCACTGGATGAAATCCATTTTTATGATAATCCTACCAAGAGAGGCCACCAAAGTCAGCCATATCTCCAGGATGTCTCTCAAACTTCCCTATTTCTATCATCTACAGCAGTGAAGGCTCATCATTCAAGAAGAAATCTACCTACATCTTTAACAGAGATCCCATTGGGAATTGCTTTTCCAAGTCTCTTTCTTGCACCATTCCTCTTCTATTACAGGAACTGGCATTTTGCTAAAATGCCACTATTTCCCCTCCTACCTTTATAAAACTTGACAGGTGGAAAAAGATGTGCAAATAAACCCCTCAAAAAAAACAAAACAAAACAAAATCCGCAAATCTAAACAGAAAAGCCAGGCAGTTGCCTAATGATAGGAACTTCATTTACAAGGTTGTTTGCAGATGGAGGTGTTATTATTATTATTTTTTTATAAATGGCTGCAACATTAAGCTTCCCAGTAGTTTCTGATGGTGTGAAAATCATAAATGGTTTTTGAGAATTGGCGAGGAGAGCGGAGCAGTGGGAAGATTCCAATTAGGCCGCCGTACAGTACTCACCTACCTGTATATTTGCTTCTCATTTACACCTTAATGGTGTTTTAATAAATATTATATGAGTCAAAAACAGATCCACAGAAACCATCAGCCCAGTAGGGTGATAATGCCTTTTTCAAAGCTGTTTTAATTAAAAAATTATATTGAGCAAGTTCTGAAAACCATGCATGAATTATTAAATTTATAGCAGCCAGAAAATAACTTCTTCACAGTAATCAAAGCTTGGGGGAAAACTAACCCTCTTCCTTAAAAAAAAACTCAAAGGCTCTGCATTCCATGAAACTTTTTGCAGCATGAATGAATATTCATGATCCAACTTGGGGTCCTGGCATATTTTCACTTTTCGTTCAAATGGTGTGTGTTCACATAATCCCCTCCACTCCCAGTTCTCTAAAATAGATTGCATGGAGGGGACAAATGTAGAGTTCAATATGTCAGGAATTAGCAACCTATGGACCTTAATCAACCTATGGAGGAAGGAAATAATAGGTCATTTACTCTCCAATTTGTGTTTCATGCCATAAGGGTGGGGTGGAGGGAGGGCTTGCTTGAATAGACAGGCTCTGTAAAAGAATAATGTCAGGCGCAAAGAATCAAGAACAACAGGAGGAGGTATTTCAGATGAGTTTCTTTATTGTTGCTTGCCTATTGACCAGAATCTTGCCAGACTAAAGCACTAATCTATATAACTTTTAGATATAACATGTGAAAGGCTAGGGAGGCCCACCTTCACTTTTTCCTGCAAAGATTCCAAGCTGAGCTGCTGCTTTGTTTCTCATGAAAAAAACCCTGCCTCCTGCAACTCCACCACAAACAGCCTGGGAAGTCATGTAGGAAGTCCTGTAACCTATTGTAGGACACCAATGAAGTTCTTCTTAAGTGAAATATAAGGAAACATGACTGTCACTAAGCAGACAATGAATAGAGCAAACAGCAATCCCATTCTGCCACACACAATAAACTTTCTTTGCATCTCTGAGTTCAAACAAATATACAGAGATGCAGCTTGAACTCTAGATGTGCTGGTATGGTATCCATGGTTTGAAGAATCCTGGCGTTTATGGATGGGAGAATTCAAAGCTTTGTCTGAACCTTGTTTAGGCAGCAATCATAGATTACATGAATGTAAACCGCAAAACAAGGAAAGGCTAGAAAAGAATTGGGTTCTTCAACATCTGATTGGCAGGCAAACCCTGAATTTGTCTATATCAACATGCATTCTAGGCATCTACTCTTCTATTCTTGCTAATTGAATAGTTCTCTTTGTTACTCTTACAGATTCTCGGCTAGAATCTGGGGAGATGTTATCATAATCCTAGAATGACAGCTGGATGAGATTTCTTGGTGGAACAAATTTTACCCACTCTTCTCTAGTCAATCAGTCAGTCAGTCAGTCAGTCAATCAATCAATCAAATTCATATGATCACCTATCTCACAAAAAGCATTACTGGGTAGCGTACAACACTGGGTAGCAATAGCACTATAGCACTTAGACTTCTATATTGCTCCATAGTGCTTTACAGCCCTTCTAAGCAGTTTCAAATTCCTGGCAGTGGGCAGAATCACCCTACAATACTGCATTCTAACCACTGCACCACCACAGCTCCAGCACTATACCATTATTAAGCAGCTTGTAAATCTCTTTGCTGGTAGAAAGATACCGTAACAATTTATATCCTGCTATGCTTTATATCGATCTGATTGGAACTTTAACATATTTAAAACTTTACACCGATAAATAATCTTTTACTTCAAAGGATTTAAGACAGTTAACATGTTCCACCTATCTGAACAATTTGCGTTTTAAAGGTATCGGTAAACGGTATGGCAGAGTTTCAACTACCTCCTCTGCAATCTTGGTACAATGTCCTAACCACTGCAAAACAGAGAATAGGTTCGCCCAATGTTACCTATAGTTATTTCACAGGCCTATCATCTGTATTTAATATTACTTGAAGTAAATGGGAACATTGTATTTCATAACATTTAAGTGTGCTGTTTTCCTAGGGTGGAGGTGGGGAATTAAATTGGTCTCTGGGTGTCTACATTTCTAACTGTAGCCCTTTTAGAGTGAAGAGTAAGGGCAGGCAATTGAAGGCTCTTCAAAGGCATTTCACAGCTTTTCTGGGTGTTTTTTTTCCCTTCCAGAAAACCACATTTATTAATTATTGGAAGATTTAACTGAGATGAAAGAGACCTCTCTTCTTTGATGTAACTTTATTAACATTTTATTATTTATAGGAATCACAGGCATAGTGAGAAAAGAATGAACATTCATATTGTAAAGCGTAGACTTGACAAAACCCTCATCTTGCTAATAAACCAATCTCTCCCCCCCCCACCCCAATCCCACTTCAAACGGGAACCTGTTTGTGGAGAATATATTCCTGTTACATCACATATGTATGCCTTTGTAGCTGAGAGCTGTCACTATCCATTTCTCTGTTAGCAAAATAACTCTGAAGGCATAAGCCTTCTCTTCCAACACATACATCTTTTAAATTAAGTTGAACTCTAATTTAGCTCCAGGGTCTGAAGTTTAATCACTTCTTTTCCTTCAGATCAGACACCATGTGTAGAGTTTTCATAATCTTTTAATGATGCCCGGTGTGGGAATGCTATTTTCCCCCTCAAACTTCCATGTTTCCATTACTTTAAATAACTGATGTCCAAAAACGAATCTGAAAAGATATATCAACTATATTCTTATTCATGTGGATCTGAGGAATCCTTGGTGCTCTCTGAGCTTGCTTGTTTTCTTGCAGATGTTTGGTTACCCTAAGTAGGTAACATCATCAGTGCTAGCAGGGACTGCTGTTTTTATGTCAGTTTACATTCTGGTGTCTTGCCTGTCTGTGTGGATGAGGGCAGCCTTAGGGATTCTTTGGTTGGGCTGTTCATGGATGGCTCTTTGGCAGTTTCCCGATTGCAACTATGCAGGAAAGACAATCAACCAACCCAAAAGAGAAAAAGCCGCCAGCATCTCCCCACCACTAATCAACACTCAAATCATCATGGATTAACTCCAAGGTCAACTTCAGACCAACAATCAAGTAAGTTGCTCTGACCCAGCTCCCCAAACATGACAAATCCTCTGTAGTTGAAGTAATGATTCCTTTATTAGGAGCCCCAGCAGCCCCAACAAAAAGTTTCTCTCTTACAGCAGGCTAACAAGTCTGTCCAGCAGGGAGATGAATAGTTGTCTGCCACATCTATTCATCTCTGCCCCCTGTCTTTTATCCTAAGAGCTAAGGTGGGGCTTCACTAGCAGCGGTGGCTCTTCCATCCCAAGGATCAGCCCATAGATTCCCACTGCTCTCCTCTCCTCTGACTTCTGTGCATCAACGTATCAGGCACTGGACCCAGCTGTTTCTCCTCTTCCTCATCAGCCACCTCCAGACCTGGAGGCTGTTGACTCTCCATCTGAGGGCTGACAGACAGCCCAGCCTTCACTTCTCTCTCTCTTTCTCTCTAACAGCTCCATTCCCTCTTTCCCCTTGAAGCTCTCAGATTGCCTTGATGCTGACCCTGACTTCCACGCCTCCTCTTCCTCATCTGATTAGGCTGTTGGAGGGGCCAGCAGCTGACAGGCCACAACATAAGCAATATCCCAATTGGGGAACTGTAGAAGAGCCATTAGTGAACAGGCCAACCAAAGAACCCCTAAAACTTGACCCACACAGACAGGCTAGCTACCAGAATAGCACTGATGATGTTATCTAGGGTAATGAAATGCCTGCTAGAAAACAAGCATCAAGGACCTCTCATTTCAACCCTGAGCTACAAATATTCTACTTCATTACATGGATCTTTTAAGGCAGATTCCTCCATACAATTATCCATCTCTCAACCCTTCCTGGTTCGTCATTCCCATGGTAACCTCTTTTAGATGACAAAAGATCTAGCTGGACACTTGATTGATTTTATATCAATAGCTGCTGCAGATGTGAATTTAGATTATCAGGCTTTGATTTCCTATTACCTTTTATTGACATGGAAGTCAAACATGGAAGTGATATCAGGGTAGATTGAACTGCAGTCTCCATCCCAGTATATAGTCTGATCACAAATTCTTACAATCAGATCTTTAGGGAAAGCTAAATGAATATGGAAGTCTCTACTTCCATATACAATATCTCCTTCATGTAGAGGCCTTCTGGAGACCCAGCTGGCCAAGAAAATTTGGCTAGTAGGGTCCAGGAGAAGAGCCTTCTCTATCCCTGCCCTCTGGAATATCTTGCCACTGGAGATGAAATCTGGCCTCCACTCTTCTGGTCTTCCTGAAGGGCCTTAAAACTTGACCAGTTGGATAGATGCCCCAATGGGAGTATGCTATACTAGAAGGGGTTGGTTGACTGAAAGACAAGATCTCAAGATCCCATCTCCTGTACCACGTACTTCATTTTTAACTTTATTTAACTAACTTAATGTTAAGAACAGTTGCAAGAATTGGGTATGTTTAGTTTAATGAAAGGAAGTAGAGGTGATATGCAGTGTTGCAATATTTGAGGGGCTACCACAAAGAGAGGGTCAACTTATTTTCCAAAACAAATAGACTTTAAAAAGAGATTGGACAGCTATTTTTCTGAAATGGTATAGGGTTTCCTGCCTAGGCAGGAGTTTGGACTAGAAGAACCTCCAAGGTCCCTTCCAACTCTTGTTATTCTGTTAATTGTTGTTACTGTTAATGCTTTTAATATTTTTATATTTATACTACTATAAACTGCCCAGAGTCACTTTGGAAATAGGCAGCAAATTAATTAATTAATTGCATAAGTAAATAAGGGTTGTTGAGAAAAAGCTGAGCATGTGTCTTGAAGAATTACCCTTAGTCCTCTTTTGACAATACACAAGCAACGGGGGGCTTAACACTGTTTCTTACTGTATTCTTCTAATCTATACATTAATCAATTACAACCCTTTAGGGAAGTATTTGGGGACAAGAGAAGAGCATACTCCACTGCACAGAAGTTCATTGGGTCTCACTTATTATTTGCTTCTAATTTTTTTATTCTTTTATATATTATTTCCTAGGAGTTTGTTGTAAGCCCACAAAGTCTCTAAGATTGGAATTGGAATGGAATGTTAGTCTGGAAATGCAAGAGGGAGGGGCTTTTCTCAGAGGGCAAAGAAACAGCAGAGCTTGAAAAGTTTAGGTGGCAAGAAGAGGGTTGAAACAGCGTTTCCCTAGCAATTCCCAGTGTATCTATAGCTATGCAGATAGTTGCTCTACTCTGGCAAGATTCTGTCTATAGGTTAAGAACAATAAAGAATTACTCAGAAGTAACTCCATGTGTCATTCTTGACTCTTTGCACTTGACAGGACTGGAATATAAATCAGAACAGATAAAATAGGAAAGTAGGAATTAACGTATCTTGCCATGTTTGCTCTTTGGGTATATCATCTGAATCAGTTATTAAATGTGAAGTACAAATAAGATGGCTTGCCCACAGGATTAAAATAACAGTGCAGAAAAAGCAATCCAATATTTCTCATTATACAGCTGTGGCTGAACTTCCATGCCTAGGGCGGGACTAGAACTCACGATCTCCTGATGATTTGCCAGCACTTTAACAACCCCAAGAAGTTGAGGAGTGAAGGGCTATTTCTAAAACAGGGCCATGCCTGGTTTTAAAATAAACAGAGGCTGAACTATACTCTCCAGTTCTACCCTCATATGAAATAGAGACATCCATGTGGGGAGGGAATATCCAAAAATAAAGTAGTGGTCCTGAATGGAATCAAAGCGCTCTGCCTCTTTTGTTCTACTTGTGTTGTGTGAAAAAGGGACAGGACTTTAATGATGCAGCCACAAACACTGTATTGACTTATTTGACCTCCCACCCAAGTAAATACTCCAGCTTATAAATCTAATCCTTTCTCTGGGCCTGAGATCTTTTCTGTCGTCACGAAGTTCCTTGCAAGATTCCTCTGCTCAGCATCTGAGATGTCCAACTGCTTTCCCCATAAAATCTTAATCTTCCGTTCTTCAAACAAATCAAACAGAAATGAAAATGAGAAACAGATACTCCAATAAGAAGTAACACTTCCCTTTGCGAACACCCGACAGAGTAATCAACAATGGAGGGGAGGGAAAAAGAACTTAAAATCAATTAATAATACCAGATTAGTATTACAAGGGAGAGAAATCCAATCTTTTATTTAACTTAAATTCCTTTTATGCTGCAGATGTCCCTCCAATATTAATAGTGTTTAAACATAAATCCTTCCCTCCATGTAGCAAACATAATTGTGCACGCCGCATGCAAACGATTCGAGCTGCTTTGACTAGCAGCTCTGGAACAGCCTTAAGCTGTGGCATTGCTAATCCTAATGCCTGATGCCACAATGCGAGTTTTATTACTCTGCATAAAATGAAAAGAGGAGGGAGGGCGCAAATCTTCCTGGCAGGATTACAAGTTGTAGAAACCATCTCTGTGGAAAGAGGCAGGGCGGAAGTGTGTTCATATTGCTGAAAAAACATTCAGAAATGAGAGAATCCTGACATTGGGGTTGTCAATTTGGAAGAGCCTGTTTGGCCTACATGCTGGCCAATCACAAAGAGACTGTGAGTGTCAGGGTTCCAAATAGCATCCAAAATTAAATCAGAGTAGCCAAAGCAAAGTATTGCCCACAGTTCCAATTTATTAAGAGAGCCACGTTGGCACATCTAGGAAAACCTGAATCTGAAGCTTCCCGGTTATCCCCACCCAGTTGAAAGTTCTTACAATCAGATCTTGCCTCACACCCACAAGCCCATCACATGGTCCAATCTTCCACTGCCATGCTGGCAGTTTCACCCATTTCACACAATAGAAAAGACATAGTAAAATAATAGAAACTGTGGCAGGCCAAAGATCCAAAAAGAATATGGCTGCAGGCCTGACAGTGAGTTCTAGTCCCGCCCTACGCATGAAAGCTGACCTGGTAACTTTGGACCCATCGCTGTCTCTGAGCCCAGCCCACCTCACAGGATTGTTGTTGTTGGAAAAATAGGAGGAGGGAGAAGTATTATGTATTGGCTGCCTTGATTTATTAATAAAATAATAAAGTGGAATAAAGAAATCTAATATAAATAAATGAATAATATGGCTGGAATGATCTTAGCATCCACTTCCAGTACACGAGGATGTATCAAGCTGGGAGTTTCTTAAGCATATGCTGTACTAAATTTGCTAAATGTATTACTACAAATTTTTATATATTGGGGAGAGTTAAAAAGTAGAGAATTGTCAGAAGTAGCTAATGAAATGAGGGTTTAATTGCTGAAAGAGATTTCACCCACTTATGATAAGAGCGCCCAATATAACAGCCAAGAGCTTTCCATCCTCATATGGACAGCAATCTTCTCTATTTCCCAAAGGAATTAACAGTTGATCTCACACTCAGAACACTTTCTTTTTGATGAGCAATCATCAGGACGGCTGGCAGACTTTTCAAACTTTGGCAGAGAGAAAGAAGTGCGCTGAGTAACCGTTAACGTTTAACTCATTCCCTTCGAAATATGTACATGTTTTCTTTAAGTGCTGAAAGGATATTTGTTCAGGAGGATGGAGGACATTTTGTCTCTTGAATTCAGAATGCAGAGGTGTGTAATAGTGTTCCTTCTTTGCTAGGACAGCAGCAGCAAAAATGAACAGCCGTGCTCTTCTGTCAATCTGGTGGCTAGGAGTATTTTAAGATCGTGGTCCCCAACCTTTCCAGCTTGGTGAACTGTCCAAGGGAGAGAGAGGGGATGGGTCTATGTGAGCAGCAGGTGTTAGCACAAGTGCTCCCTTCTTGTGCAAATGGAACTGTGCATGTGAGTGTGAGCGCCCACTGCTGGCACAAACGGAGCTGCCCGCATACACACCTTCATTTGCCACTTGCATGGCCTGGTTGCGAATGGACCGCGGCCTGGTGGTGGGCTACGGCCTGTGGGTTTGGAACCCCTGTTTTAAGATACTTCAGGAAAACAAAATGGTTGCTATCACAATAAAGACTTGTTATATTATTTATGGGCAGATCCACACATTCACTAAAGCATGGTTTGTTTAATCATGTTTTATCATATTGGGTGGAACTGACAAAACCTTAGGAAGGTGCAACTATTTGGAGTCCAAAGGCCACACTTAGCCATTGAACAGGAAAATATTGAGCGCTAGACTCCTCAAAATAGATGTTCGGAGGGGAGCCTAACTTGATGTGATTCCATTTTCATTTAATTATTTCTCATGCGGCTAACAATGACAACTTTTTGTAATATTCCAAGTTACAGTTGGAGCAAATTGTAATCCACCCAGAGTTGTCTGGAGTTTGTGGCCTCTAAATTCTGTCCATCAATCCATCCACACCAATTCTGGAGAGGATTTATGCATCACCCCCAAATTTGGGAAGCTTCACAGAACCTTTGAGGCTAAAGTTGTGCACTTCGATATTAAGTTCAAGCCACACACAAAAATGCATTATGGCTTAGGAATATATGTGAACTGTGCACTAACCGGATGAAGTAAGGATAATCTCTGTGGCATGCCCAACTGATTTGCTCATCCTATGTTTTCAACGCCTCAGAAAAGTTGGCATTTCCCTGCCTATCAAAGCATGCAACTCCATTTAAAATATTGCTATCTGTCTCTGAGCAAAAACTTTATCTATATTATCAAGAGTGAATGCAGAATACAAGCTTTTGTATAGATAAGCATGTTCCCTGATATTCTAGTTCTGTGCAGTCCTTTGCATCTAAGATTCTTTACAGAAAACACGTTTTCTTGCTTCAGTGGGAAGATTTGATTCAAAGGGGACTCTGTTGAATGTCCTCATCAAAGCAGAACTACTAAGTGAAGGGGTGCACCTCTTTGATTCTTTTGGATCAAAAGAGCCACGTCTCTCCACTTTGTCCTCCTCTCTGCTAATAGGTAGAAATTATTTGCTAGGAAATGGCTGGTCATAGTGTCTTGTATTCTCGTCCCTGCTTGACTGTGTCAAAACCATTAAAAAGTGAGGGGGGGGGTAGCAAAATAATATTTTGGACTTGTGATGTGACACCCGGAAAAATACACCATACTTCACTTAATCCTCCAGGCAAAGGAGGTCTAGGCAGAAGAAGACCATCATGGCTTCAAAATCTAAGGGACTGGTTTGAACAAAACTCAACAGTGATTTTTTTGTGCGGCTGTTGATAAAAATAGGATTGCCAACATGATTGCCAACATCCAATGATGGATATGACAGAAGAAGAAGAAGAAAAAGAAGAAGAAGAAGAAGAAGAAGAAGAAGAAGAAGAAGAGGAGGAGGAGGAGGAGGAGGAGGAGGAGGAGGAGGTGGTGGTGGTGGTGGTGGTGGTGGTGGTGGTGGTGTCTTGTGTCCTCATCCCTGCTTGACACTTTAATAAATCAGCCACATTGTCTGGAACACTTTGCTTCAAGCAGTGAGTCAAATAATGCTGTTGCCAATGGCCAGAGCCAAGCACCTGCAAGAATTATGCCTGCTTTGCATATCCATGTGTTTACACATATTTGATATTTTTCAGTACTTTGGTGTCTTGTATAATGTCTTTCTGGGAAATCTATAACTGGGAACAAACTGTTCCTGCTGATTATGTGCTAACTGCCTGCTTTTATTGCTGCTGATTTTTGTGTCCGGTTTACTTATCTATGTTAATTGAATTGATAGAAGTTCTGTTTGTAGAAAAATAAAGGAACAAGGGAAATTCTGCATAAGCATCTTTGCAAAATCCAAGTATGCGAAACTGTGAAGTAGCACTGAGATAAATGAGATGCTTAAAGCATCAATACATACTTCTTGCAGTACCCATAACTTTGTGTGTCTTTTAATGACCCCGTAATCCCCTGCATTGTGGCAACTGAATGGCGCTAAGTGTATACTGGCCAGATGCCCTTCCTGTCGCCAATGTAGAGTTCACAGCAGATACCATAATTACTCATTGTGCTCAGAGAGAGAAACATCTGCCTCTGCCTAAGATTGAACTCACAGCCTCCTGATTCTGAGGCGAGACCTCCATCTCTAGGCCACTACACCACTATGTAGTACCCATAACTTTTTTTGGGGGGGGCAGAAACATCTACTCACAATATTGCATTATCAGCTTGCTTAAATTTGATCAAACTAGGATCATTTCATGTGCTAAGCCTAAATTTGACTTACTCAGATGACAGATGAGCCTCAGTTTGCTCAACTTCAGGAAACAAGACCAAAAGTCTACAACAGGGATAGGTAGACTTTCTGTTGAGGGCCACTTTCTCTTGAGGGATTTAAGAAGTTTCATCAGTTCTGTCTTCTTTTGGACTTCAATTCTGTCTTTTTCCTCAAGGAAAAAAAAAACGTTTCTTTCTCAAGGAAAAAACATAGTCCAGTAGCCTTGGAAAAGATTGTTTATAACAATATGTTATAATGTGTTAATAACAGCAGGATTGTACACGCAATGGTTTTCCCTATAACACTGTGACTGCTTGAGCAGGAGATTGGACTAGAAGATATCCAAGGTCCCTTCCAATTATATTATTCACTATTCTCTACTCTATGGGTATTTGAAGAAACAAACTAGAAAAGATGGTGAGACTTTTGAAATTTGGTGTTGAAGAAGACTTCTGAAAATACCATAGATAGACGGGGGGGGGGAGCAAAATAATCAGAGTTCTCAATCAAGTCACATATAATCATGCTCAAATTATCATACTTTGGACACATCATGTGAAAACCCAGTCCTCACTATTGGGAAGGGGGGACGGTAAGAAAAGAAGTGGCCACCAGGAAGATAGATGGACTTGATTACAATGGGTACAGTGTTGGAAGAACTGAAAAATCTTTTGGGAACAGATCATCCTGAAGATGTTTTGTCTATATAATTGCTGAGTCACTGTTGACTTGATGCCACATAATCCATCAATCATCAGGGGAAGTCGAACTACCTAGATTAATAGTTCAAGAAATGCAAATTAGGTAAATTTCCACTAAAAGGCAGGCTAAACCATTATCTTTCCTTATCCTTAATTTGGTGCTCATTTGCATTGATGTGCACACTTGTGAGTTTATGGGAATAGCATCAAAGTAATTTAGGGCAGCTTCTTACAGAATTTGAGCCATCTCAGTTTGAGACCCAAGCGCTGCACTATGGGATGAGCTCCTGTTTCTTACCTCAGCTCAGAGGTGGATTGCTCCCGGTTCAGCCCCGATCAGGTGAACCGGTAGTAGCGGCAGAAGAAAGCTCTGCCCACCTGCCCAGATACTTCTATATGAACCTGTAGTAAAAATATTGGCAACCCACTACTGCCTCAGCTCCTCCCCACCTATCAGTTTGAAAGCATGCAAATGCAAGTAGATCAATAGGTACCACTTCAGTGGGAAGATAACAGCATTCCATATCATAAAGCCATGTTGGTCATATGACCACAGAAAATGTCTTCAGACAATGCTGGCTTCCTCGGCCAAGAAACGGAGATGAGCACTGCACTCTAGAATAAAACATGATTTGACAGTGAAACCTTTACCTTTACCTAGTACCGCCTGTACAGTGTTCTGATGAATAGCCACATTCCCATACAGCCAATTCACATCCCATGATTTCAAAGTGCCTTTTTGAATGAACTTTGAGAAGGTTTAGAATTGACTGATGGCTTTTAAGTGGCTCCTTTTCACTGCCAAACCACTATCTTTTTTTTTTTTGGGGGGGGGGGTGATTATTTCCGGAGCATAATACAAATAAAGTCCTCCATGCAGTATGCCAGCCCTCCACTTTCAAACAGTTCCTTTGCTGCTTTTCCTCAAAAGCTATTAAGATAAAAGCAAGTTTGCCCCCCCCCCCAACATCCTTTTATGCAGGTGTATTTTATCATCTATTGTGGGCACGGTCACATAGATTTTGAAGCTGTCCGAAAGTTGCTCTGCTGACCCTCAAATGTCAAATAGATAGAAGGGGCTGAATTCCAAATTGATTACTTCATAGATCCTCACAATAGCTAGCTACATGCTTGCTTTTTACACACACACACACACAAAATTATGTCTGCCACAAAGCATAGAAGAATAAAAAGAGGGCAAATGTTGAACTTTCAGAGACAGCAAAGAGCAGACATTTGGCATAAAGTAGAAGGAAAATAAAAATGTTTCAAATCACTAGAAGAGAAATAAAATGGGGGTGTGGTTTGCTTGAGATTTTCATTTTCTCCCTTGTATGGGACATAACTGAGAACCAACATGGTGTAGTGGGTGCAGTTTTGGACTAGAATTAGAGAGATCTATATTCAAATTCTTACTTGAAACATCCCCATCCTATATTGGAGTAGGATTCCTATAAATAGTAAAATGTTAATAAAGTCATGTAAGAATGCCACTCTATCTAATAGTGTTGCTGCTTTGAGATTAGATTACACTTGTATACACTGCTTTGAGCTTCCAGAGAAGTGTGATGAGTTAAAAAAAACCCCATCAATATAGTGGCATGTAAAGATTTGGATACCCCTGGAAAAATTATATGCCTCTATGGATTCTTAAATGCCCAAATCTGACACAATCTTTACATGTTATGAATGTAAACATGACTACTTTCTGCACAATCCCAGATATTTTTTTATCATTTATGCACAGTTGTTTGTAGATGCAAATAATCATCATGGCAGTTACAAAAATTTTGGAAAACTTTTCAGATAATTCAGCGCTCTTCGCTCTTTTTTTAACAGTAAAGTTGTCAATAAGACACAAAAAGGTGATTGACATGTTAGGCCTATGATTTGGTGGGAAACAATTACAAAATATAATATACAAAAACTCTGAACTTTCTAACTTTCACATTGTGACTTGTAATTCTGTCTTGTTTCAGCACCACAGGATGTTTCACATAACCATCTGAGCATTTGAAAATAAAGGTGATTTCCTTGTATCAAGTGGAGAAAGCTATTTTAAGAATCTCTAAACAGTTCCAGCTAACAATGTAGCTGGGAGAAACACAGTTAACCAATGAAATGTAACTATTGAAATCGGGGGGGGAGGGGGGGGTGTGGGAATCTTGGGGAAAAAAACTCTGATAAAACTCCTTTCAAACAAGTGAGATCTGAATTACTGTGACTATCCTGTTCAAATATTTAGCTAATAGAGGTAGTCCTTGACTTACAACCACAAGTGAGTCCAAATTTTTTGTTGCTAAGTGAGACATTTGTTAAATGAGTTTTGCTCCATTTTATAATCTTTCTTGCCACAGTTGCTAAGTGAATCACTGCAGTTGTTAAATTAGTAACATTGTTGTTAAGTAAATCTGGCTTTCTCATTGATTTTGCTTGTCAGAGGTTACAAAAGGGGATCACATAACCTTTTATGTGATCAGAACACTGGAACTGTCATAAATATGAGTCAGTTGCCAAGTGTCTGAATTTTGATCCCAAGGCCATGGGGATGCCAATACAGTCGTAAGTGTCAAAAACAGCTATAAGTCAATTTTTACAGTGACTTTGAACAGTCACTAAATGAACTGTTGTAAGTGGAGGACTATCTGTACTGAGCAATTATATTTCTGTGGGTTCACAATACGAGGTTGCTTATACTGCAGGCTACTGCTAGATCAGCAGGTCAGCGGTTCAAATCTCACCGGCTCAGGGTTGACTCAGCCTTCCATCCTTCCGAGGTGGGTAAAATGAGGACCCAGATTGTTGGGGGCAATATGCTGACTCTCTGTAAACCGCTTAGAGAGGCCTGAAAGGCCTATGAAGCGGTATATAAGTCTACTGCTATTGCTATTGCTATTGCTATTATACAACAATGATCTGCTTGGAAGGATTGGCAGAAGGAAAACTTTTCTCTGATCTCAACAAAAATGTCATCTAAAGCATTGATTCTTAATATCAGCAACTTTAAGATGGGTGGACTTTAATTCTCCGAATTTCCCAGACAATATCAATACAGTTCTGGGAGTTGAAGTCCACCCTTCCTAAAGTCACTGACACTGGAAAATAATTATTTCAAGTATCTGAAAGAAAACCATGATAAGCTTGAAATGCCCTTGAACAAGATACTTTGGCACTGATGAACAACAACACAAATTCTTTGCCCATAAAAAAAAACCAAGATGTCTTAGGAGAAACAACAGTGAAGTGTCTGAAGAAAAAAACAGCTTGCTCTAGATAAAGTAAGCAGTGGTTCCCGAATCTTTTGGATGTGTTGTGGCCCACCAGTGGCCAGCAGAGCTGATGGCAGATTCAGACAGTGAGAAGGTTTGAGAAGAACATGGGCCAGTCCTGGAGTCTGGGGAAGGCACTGATGAGTGCTCTGTGTCGGAAGCAGAGATGGGACCAGGGCCATCCGGCAGTTATCAGCTGCCTTTGGAGTCGGAAATCAGTGGGGTAGAAGAACAACTGGAGCCTGTTCATGATGTGTGCATGCATAGAGCTGCCAGGAGAAGGGAACAGTTAAGGGACAAGGGCCGACTCAGGAGTAAAGGCACAGGTGGACGGTGAAAGGCCCCTCCCATAGGAAATAAAGAGGTGCAAAAGGGAAGTGGAGTTTGCAGGAGACAATCAGTTTGCTTAATTAGTGTAAAGATTTTCTTTGTGACTCTCAGAAACTCCTTGCCAAGTATTTTTTTGTATATCATTGCGTTTGGAATATATTGGCCTGGTAGCACTCCAAGCCTGATAAGGTCTGTGGTTGTAAATTCACCCTTGAAAGACTGTTTGCCAGGACTTTGCTGGATGTGAATGAGAGGAATTCACATTAATTTAATACAAAGGGGTTTTGTCGGGGCAAAGGAGTCTGCTTCTTGATTTTGTGAAGCCTAGGTCAGAAAAGGGCATCAGTGACCACTTCCATAGAAAACAATTTTTCCACAGACCTGGTGGTGGTGGTGGTGGTTTCACATATTGCCTAGCTCTCACACATGCACAGATGGAGCTTAGTTCACTTGTGCGTCCCGGTTCCTAACAGGACTGCTACTGGTCTGCACCCAAGTATCAGTACAGGGAAGTACAGGGATTGCTCCATTAATATTTTGGAATCTATGGAAACCAGTGGCGCAGACAATAGTGTACAGGTATTAGGAGAAATAGGTTCAATTAAATATCAACATATCCTAGAAGCTCACATCCCATCGTGGAAAAAATTGAAGATGAAAGAGATTAAATATTATAGCAAGGCTTCAGTCCAAAACAAAACTCAAAATCAAATAGTTAAGGTAAAGAAAGGTAAAGGCTATGGAATTGCCTTCACAATCATTAGACTGAATATTATTGAAAATACTCAAGATCTGAAAAGATTTGTCACTAGGCCTAAGGAACTGGTAAAGATCTTGAAGTGGCTCTGTTGCTGATAAAATCTCACGTGTGCGATTGTTATGACCTATTTATTGTTTCAATATTATTTTAACAGTGGTTAGAATGCAGCATTGTAGGCTGACTCTGCTCACTGCCAGCAGTTTGATCCTTGACTGGCTCAAGGTTGACTCAGCCTTCCATCCTTGTGAGGTGGGTAAAATGAGGACCCAGTTTGTTGGGGGCAATAGGTTGACTCTGTAAACCACTTAAAGGGGGCTGTAAAAGCACTGTGAAGCGGTATATACCATGTTTCTCTGAAAATAAGACAGGGTCTTATTTTCTTTTGACCCCCCCCAAAAAAATAAGCGCTTGGCCTTATTTTGGGGGAGGTCTTATTATTTCTGAGGCGCAGGAAGCAGCAAGCGTGGTCACCTCATGACTGCTGCTGTGTTGCAAAAAAATTTGGGGAGGCCTTATTTTCAGGGGAAGGTATATTTTAGCACATGCACTCAAAAGCCCAATTGGGCTTATTATCCAGGGAGGTCTTATTTTCAGGGAAACAGGGTAGGTCCAAGTGCTATTATGCTAAGTGCTATACTTTGGAGTTTATATAAATTTGATGGATGGATGGATGGATGGATGGATGGATGGATAGATGATAGATAGATAGATAGATAGATAGATAGATAGATAGATAGATAGATAGATAGATAGATAGATAGATAGATAGATAGATAGATAGAAGATACTGTAGTAGAAGAGTTCTGCAAAGAGTAGTGGGAAAAATCTAAAACCCAGAATAGAAAGGCTCATTGATAATGTATGTAAACTGTTGTTTCTGTCAAACAACCATTAAAATTATTGATTGAAAGGGTATGCAACTGCATTATCATATTCACTGTCTTTTTACCTTGAGTCTGTCAATAACTGCACAAAAAAAGAAGCATTCACATTTGCAAAAAAGATATCATTTTAACTTTCTGCCACACAGAAGTTGTGTTTGTTGTTGGTGACTTAGGGATTTAATGAAACATAAAATTGGATCGTGTGCCAGATCTTTGCATGTATGTTCAAAGGTATGTTCAAATATTTAGATGCCTAAGCTAACAGCTCAAGGTATTTTTTTAAAAAATGTGTGTGTGTGTGTGTGTGTGTGTGTTTGTGTATGTGTGTGTAATGCCTCATTCTTTTGTTCAAGCACAATTCTTGATATTAAAATATTATAACAAACTGCAACACAAATACAGCAAAACTCTGATCCACATGAACAGCTACTTCTGTCCCTCTACATGTAGTATAACCAAACCAGGTAGAGATCCCCCCCACTCTTTTATTACATAAAAATCATAATTGGCTTGTTCAAGATATAAACTTATTGTTAACAGTATTTTTACACATACTTACAATATTTATTTGTCCCTCTATTAGCAATATCCCCATGGCAAATGTCTATAAAATAGCACCTCTTATTATTATTTTTTTATTCTGTATTTGAAACTTTAGTAAAGTGGTGAGATCTTCTCCTCCTAGGATGCTGCTGAGCCAAGCACAGACCAAATTGATGCCAAGCCCAGGTAACAGGTCAGTCACCTGGGCCTGGCAGGTCAGTTTTTTGTTGTTGTTCTTGCAAACAATGGATCTGCAGCCATCTCCGTCAAAATGTAGACATGACTTTGCATGTTTGATCATGCAAGATGGTGATTGAAGGTCCAGAAAAGCAGGCCCTGTCCTTACAGGGATAACACTACGAAGATGGTGATTTCAAACTTTATCTATTAAAAAAAAGTTTTAAAAAATTGAAAACAACCATTAACAGAAAGGGGTGAGTCCAGTGGTAGTCCTTCCGTTGGTAGAAGGCACAGAACAGAGAAACAGGAAGCTTTTGCTGTTTTGAGGACCCAGATTGTTGGGGGCAATATGCTGACTCTATAAACCACTTAGAGGGGGCTCTAAAGCACTGTGAAGTGGTATCAGAGGTGGATTCCTACTGGTTCGGAGTGGTTCGGCTGAATAGGTAATAACTTGGCCTGCCACGCACCCGAACTGGTGCGGCGGTGCCATCTTGGTTTTTTTAGTACTGTGCATGTGCGCGTAACACGCATCAAGTGTGCACATGCGTCCCCGAGCAAACCAGCAGTAGCAGCAGCCTCAACCCACCCCTAAGTGGTTTATACATCTAAGTGCTATTGCTATTGTAAGCTGTCTTGAGTCAATATTGAAGTGGGTGGTATATAAATTTAATAAATAAGTACCTTGTTCCCCACTCTTCCTTTCCAATGGATGCAACCATATCTGTATTTTTTCTTTCAGCCAAAATGCATTTTTCTTTTTGTCAAAATGCAAATTTATATGTGCCCTCACTTTAACATTATTATTTTTTTGTATTGGGGGTGTGGTGCCAGAAAGGTTCATTACACAGTTTGGGAAGGGGGAAAAGTAACCCTTTTCCAACTCTATGGTTCTAAGTAAAATATTCTAGGGACTTGTACTAGCCTTAGTCCAGTGTCCAAGATAGATTGGACTTTTAGCCCATTAGGAAAAACAAAACAAAACAATTCCATTTAAAAAAAGCATTTAAACAAGGAGCCAAATCAGCCATTGAGAGCATTACTGTCTTCTCTGGATTGATGTGCCAATATGCTATGCTAACGTGACTGTTTCCAGCTATTAGCCCATCTCAAATGCTATAATCTACATGTTTATTCTCTGCAGAAAATATGTGATTTCACCAAATTCCAGTAATTACAAGTGCTTCATCCTTTTCTTTAGCAAGCCCACAATATAAATATGTTTAATTAGTTAACACCCTGAGCCAATTAGAGGATCTGAAGAAAGCAAAGCTGAGATGGTTGGTCCTAATTATTTTAATATTCTGGAGAGCCACTTTAACATAACAGGATAATTACTCGTGGATAAAGGTTCATAAGAGCAGCAACCCTTTCCTTTATATTTCTACAGCACCTGTCTCACTCTTGTTAATTTCCAAATACATTCTCATTTACAGATTAAAAATGGTAATTTCAACAAAATCATCAAAACACCGTGTAGTAGCATGGAATTAATAACAACGTGTAATCTTGAAACTAGAGAAAGAAAGAAAATTTCCTTCTTATACAACAGGTAATTAAATTCTAAACCAAAAAGGAGGAGTGATTCTTCTTTTTTGTCTTTTAAAAATATTTGTGAATCCTTATCATTTATCAGCAAAGGTATTGAAAAGCGTTTCAGCCTATCCATTGTAGTCGTCCTCCTCCTTCTCCTTCTCCTCCCTCCTGCCTTCCCAACTGAGGAACAGTTGCAGGAACTGGGTATGTCTAGTTTAATGAAAAGAAGGACTAGGGGAGACATGATAGTAGTGTTCCAATATCTCAGGGGCTGCCCAAAGAAGATGGAGTCAAACTATTCTCTAAGGCACCTGAGGGTAGGACAAGAAGTGATGGGTGGAAACTAATCAAGGACAGAAGCAACTTAGAACTGAGGAGAAATTTCCTGACAGTTAGAACAATTAATCAGTGGAACAGCTTGCCTCCAGAAGTTGTGAATGCCCCAATACTGGAAGTCTTTAAGAAGATGCTGGATAGCCATTTGTCTGAAACGGTATAGGGTTTCCTGCCTAGCCAGGGGGTTGGACTAGAAGACCTCCAAGGTCCCTTCCAACTCTGCTATTGTATTATTGTATTGTATTATTGCACTTGAAATGAGTTTGAAGCATTGTGGAAAACAAACTATTTTATCCAATGAAACTATGCCATCAATTAAAGGAAGATGCTTTCTCTATTGAAGCTTCTTTCCATTTATTTGTTGAATATGTTTTAAGAGAAACTGGTCTGGAAGAAGATTAGTTTTAAATCAGGGATGTCAAACTCAATTTGAAGGCCGCATCAGGGTTGTGTTTGACCTGCTTCTGTGTGTGTGTGTGTGTGTGTGTGTGTGTGTGTGTGTGTGTGTGTGTGTGTGTGTGTCCAACTTCATGTCACTTGTCAAGGCTTCCTCTGCGAGCGAAAACAAAGCTCAGAGGGACACAAGGCCTTTCCAACCTCCATTTTCATTGTCAGAGACACTGAAGGCCAGTCCGTCCATGTTTTCAGGATGGGCCCGTGGGCCAGATCTAAGCACCCCACAGGTCAGATCCAACCCGCAAGCCTTGAGTTTGACACCCCTGTTTTAAACTATATATCAATAAGTGCATTATGCTGATGACACTACTCTTAATAGCTAAAAATGCAAAATATTTACAAGTGGCATAGTGAAAACATGAGGCCAAAATGAAACATAGAAAAGGCCAAATGTATAACTACAACTTGCCCTAGGATTGATAATGAAGATATTAAAATTGTAGTTACTGTAGCTTCTGCCTTTTTAAGGTCAATCATCAACAGTATAACAATGTGACTCAGAACAGAACTTGGTAGAGCAGCCAAAACTCATTCAGATGCCATGATGTGTCAATGCCTACAAAGATTAGAACTGGGCAAGCAACAGTATTCTGCATGACACACTATGGAAGTGGGCATTGCATTTTGAAGAAGCAGGGTAGGAAGAGTACTGATGTTTTTGAGCTCTGGAAACACAGAGGATTTGTGACAATATTGTGGAGAATTAAGAAAACAAACAAAGGGATCATTGAACAAGTCAATTCAAAGAGAAGGAGGGAAGGAAGATTTAGGAAAGGGAACAGGGGGGAGGAAGCAGGCAGAAAGGAGGGGGAAAGGAAAAGAGAAAGAGAAAGGGAAGGAAAAGGAAAGGGAAGGAAAGGGAAGGAAGGAAAGGAAAGGGGAGACAGAAGAGGGGAGAAGAGAGAGAAGGAGGAAGGAATAAAGGAAGATTAAGGAAAGGGAACAGGGGGAGGAAGCAGGCAGAAAGGAGGGGGAAAGGAAAAGAGAAAGAGAAAGGGAAGGAAAAGGAAAGGGAAGGAAAGGGAAGGAAGGAAAGGAAAGGGGAGACAGAAGAGGGGAGAAGAGAGAGAAGGAGGAAGGAATAAAGGAAGATTAAGGAAAGGGAACAGGTGGGAGGAAGCAGGCAAAAGGGAGGGGGAAAAGTAAAGGAGAAAGAGAAAGGGAAGGAAAAGGAAAGGGAAGGGAAGGGAAGGAAAAGGAAAGGAAGGGAAGGGAAGGAAAGGAAAGGAAAGGAAAGGAAGGAAAGGAAAGGAAAGGAAAGGAAAGGGAAACTTAAAAATGGAGAGCTACCATAACAACAGGATTATGTGAAGAATAATAGAAGTGGAGAGAAGCATGGATTTTTCTTGGCAAAAGGAGTCAGTTTAGCAGCATGATGCTTGACAACCACTCAGAGACGTGGGCAGTGATTCAATTTGTATTATATAGAGTTCGTAGCCCCTAGAGAAGGCAAAAGAAAAAAGCAAACTGTGTTACCCCAGAAGTCTACTCTTTTTCCCCCTTCTGTGATCCTATTATGTTAATGCCGTTAACATCTCAAGTGGAACCACAAGGGCTGCATAGGCAGGGGCAGGGTTCCATTGCTTAGAAGGCAATTCACATCTCTGTTTGCTTGTGACTTCCCACCATTAGCAACAGAGAAGCTACAGGCTTTGCACCAAACAGAAATCCTATTCAAATCAGCCATGCCAGCTTTCATTATCTCCCAAGTTCTATGCCAAAATATGTGACTGTAGCCTATCTGAATGCACAAGTGAATTCAGATCTGCTCTCAATTGCAATTCAATTCCATATCTATTTTAATGCACTTATAACTAAGCTTTCTAGTTGCAATGAAGCCAAATGCACTGAAAGCTAAATTTAAAAAAAAGATAAATGCTCCCTCATGTGTATCCTGGATCCTGTTAGCAAACATGGGCATATCCATATAGTTTATTGGCAACTCTGCAGAAGGGCTCATTTCTTACATATACATATACATGCACATGTGCATGTAAAGGTTTCCCTCGCACATATGTGCTAGCCGATTCTAGGGGGCGGTGCTCATCTCCGTTTCAAAGCCGAAGAGCCTGTGCTGTCCGAAGACGTCTCCGTGGTCATGTGGTTGGCAGGACTAAATGCTGAAGGTGCACAGAATGCTGTTACCTTCCCACCACAAGTGGTCCCTATTTTTCTACTTGCATTTTTTATATGCTTTCGAACGGCTAGGTTGGCAGAAGCTGGGGCAAGTAACAGGAGCTCACTCCATTACACCGTGCTAGGGATTCAAACTGCCAAACTGCCAACCTTTCTGATAGACAAGCTCAGCATCTTAGCCACTGAGCCACCACGTCCCAACACATATACATATACATGTATATTCATATGCATACACATACATACATACATACATACATACATACATACATACATACATACAATTTCGTTTTATTTATAGTTAAAGCCCATTCTGAGTGCTCATATAAGAAAAGTGAAGCATAAAATGCTCATCACTAAGATCTCATGGGGATGGCTTCTTAAAGCCATCTTTTTGTCAAGTATTTGCCATTTGAACAAATTCTCTATTTTGTGATAACTGATGTCAGGAGTCCTGGGGCACAGTGGTTAAAAGTGTATTGGAGGCAAACTCTTCCCCACAGTTTAGAGTTCAATCCTGACTGGTTCAATGTTGACTCAGTCTGCCATCTTTCCAAGGTTGATAAAATGAGGACCCAGATTGTTGGGGGCAATATGCAAATAATGCTGAAAGAAGCACTATGTAAGTCTAAGTGCTATTGGTACTTCTACCCTCGGGATCTTGCAGCTGTTTGTTGGATTGACAAAAGCAGTGCATGTTCTACCCCATTTGGGCTTGTGGGCCTTGTGGTGACCCTGGCTTAATTAACCTGAGTTCTTTCCCCTCCCCAAGGACACTATTGGTTGTTTCCCAGTCTTTTGAACTTTTGAGCCGAGGTGGCACAGTGGTTAAATGCAGCACTGCAGGCTACTTCAGCTGACTGCAGCTCTGCAGTTCGGCTGTTCAAATCTCACCAGCTCAGGGTTGACTCAGCCTTCCATCCTTCCGAGGTGGGTGAAATGAGGACCCGGATTGTTGTTGGGGGCGATATGCTGACTCTGTAAACCGCTTAGAGAGGGCTGAAAGCCCTATGAAGCGGTATATAAGTCTAAC
This sequence comes from Thamnophis sirtalis, assembly GCF_051295495.1. Lineage (NCBI taxonomy): Eukaryota > Metazoa > Chordata > Lepidosauria > Squamata > Natricidae > Thamnophis > Thamnophis sirtalis. The sequence goes on from NW_028261383.1 coordinate 39,901,909, forward strand.
TGCTATTGCTATTGCTATTGATTCCATTTTAAGGTATTTGTCTTCACCCAGGTGATTAATAATGGTGTTCATTTGCACAGAATTGGAAAAATAAATACATACCAATGGAAGAAAAATGTAATAAAAAATATTGGAATGCACGGAAATGGACAGAACTAAAGGATAAAGAGGAGTCCGAATACTACTCAGTATGGGACTTATGGTATAATTGGCTAGAGAAAAGAGGGGGGGGGGAGTAGGAAAGCAATAAAAAAAGAGGAAGAAAGACCAAGAAACTACAAAACAAATACAAAACTGGAGAATGAATAAGAGGTGGAAATACAAAATAGATTTTAGATAAAAATAGTAGGAAATAAAAGATATAAAATGAATTAAATTTATATAAAGGTTGCTATATATATAGAACTGATAGAAAAGATATATGAAACAAAATAGGTATATATGTATAGATATAGTCATATAAGATTTACATGTACAGATAAAGGAAACACAATGGATATGTAAAAGAGGTATAATGTGTTGCAAAGATGTTATGTTTGTATAAACAAAATAAATAAAAAACTTTAAAAAATCTTCAACATAATCTGAAAATAATAAAAACACTCTTACTATAATAATAACAATAACAACAACAACAACAACAACAACAACAACCCCTCCGAGGAGCTTTACCTTGTCGTGGTGGAGGGGCTTGCACGCTGTAATAAGCCTAAGGGATATGCTGAACAAGTACAACCATATCAGTCAGGTCTTAGGTGAAGGGCCAGACAAAATTTGCTCCACAACCCATACAAATATGGCGAATATGGAAAAAATGAAATTTATGCCGGCTGAACCGTCGCCCGGATTAACAAGGGTTCCATTGGATGCTATGGCTCCTGGGCATTCTGCGCAGAATGAGATACAGGGCTCAGCTCCCTCTGTTAGGCAACCAGGGCATGGAGCTGACAAGCTACTGGAAGAAAAAGTGAAAAATCTGGACTAGGGAAGAAAACATCTCTATTATAAAAGCTTACTATCAGTCTGAGCCAGCAAAATGTGGATTTCAAAAACAAATGTATCAGATTTGGAAGGTGAACCACACAGAACCACTGTGATATGAGTGAACAAAGACTAATGGACCAACGACATGTAATTCTAAGCCACAAATTTTTTACTACAGCAGAATTAATAGGAATCGAAGAGAAAGCAACTAACGGTCTGAGTATACCAACAAAGAAGAGTGACATCAAGAATGATTTGTAGAGTCAAAAGCAAACTGAGGAAGAAAGGGAGGAAGAGGATGCTGAAATGGATTAAGATAAAGAACAAGGAAGCACTGAAGAACAAACACCAACAGATATTGCTCAATTAGCTGAGAAAATAAAGCATCAAATGGAAGACGCTGAAAGAACACGTTTGCCAAAGCTGAACCAAGTGAACCGGAAAGAATTGAGAAAGATACTAAAAGAGGTCAATGAGGCTGTGCAAACCATCAAACCACTACATTAGCTGAAACAAACCAGCTGATGTATGCAGCAGCCTTCATAACCACCAAAGGATTGGGTTTGAAAACACAAAAGAACCAAAGAGGCAAGAAGAGGAAGCCTAAATGGAAAATTCGGTAGGAATTGAAGATCAAAAATTTTATGGAGACTTGAGCAACTTGGAGAACCTAAGGCAAAGTCAGCTAAAGAACAAGCAGGTCAAAAGCAGCCTGGAAGCAAAATACGGTTTGGAGAATAAAGAGATTGTGATAATAATTGAAGAGCTGAAGCAGAGGGTTGTTGCCGTGGCTGAAAAGATTAAAAGATATGAAAACCGAGTAACTCAATTCAAGGAAAACTCACAGTTCACAGCAAATCAGCACCAATTTTATAAGAGCATAGAAAGTGGAGATGGAGTAACAACAAATGAAAAGCCTGATAAAGAGAAAGCTCTGAAATTCTGGAAGAATTTGTGGGAAAACAACAAGAAGCACAATAGAAATGCAAAATGGATCAAATGGATTGAGGATTCTATTAAAGTGAATAAAATAGAAGATGTGAAAATAACAAAAGAAATGGTGCAAAGACAGTCAAGAAAAGTGAAGAACTGGAGTGCACCTGGACCAGATGAGCTACATGGCTTCTGGTTAAAGGCACTTACAAGTGTGCACAAAAGATTGGCAGCCCAAATGAACCAGATCTTAAAAACACCGGAAAATGATGAATGGATGACAACTGGAAGGACATTTTTGATCCAAAAAGATAAAGAAAAAGGAAAGGATCCTGGAAACTATAGGCCAATCACCTGTTTGCCAACAACAAACAAGCTCCTTACTGATATCATTGCAAACCAAATTTATGGATACTTGGAAAGAAATAACTTGCTTCCTGTAGAACAGAAAGGATGCTGCAAAAATTCAAGAGGAACAAAGGACCAACGGCTGATTGACAAACTAATCCTAAAGAATTGAAAGAAAAGACGAACCAACCTGTTCATGGCTTGGATAGACTATAAGAAAGCATTTGATTCAGTTCCCCATAGCTGGATGAAGAAATGCCTGAAAATCTTTGGCATCAGCAGCAACATACAAAAATTCATGGAAACTTCAATGAACCTCTGGAAAACGAAGCTTATAGCTAATGAAGAAGTACTGGGTGAAGTTGAAATTAAACAAGGCATTTTCCAGGGTGATCCCCTTTCACCCCTACTTTTTATACTCTCAATGCTACCACTGACAATTATTTTGAAGAAGATGAGCTATGGATACGAACTTGCAAAGAAAGGACTGAAAATTTCGCACTTGGTGTACATGGATGATTTGAAGCTGTTTAGTAAAACAAAAGCTGAACTAAATTTATTAATTGAAAGCACAAAAGAATTTAGCCAAGACATTGGTATGCAGTTTGGAATTGACAAATGTGCAACAATGGCAACCAAAGCATGCAAGGTCATAGAAGATGATGGAATAGAACTTGAGAATGAAGAAATGATAAAGGCAGTAAAACTAGAAGAAGGCTACAAGTACTTGGGGATTTTAGAGGCCTCTGACTTAATGCATAATAAAGGAATTAACTTTAGCCAAGTACATTCGACAAATTCGCAAGATATTAAAGTCCAAATTGAGTGGGGGAAACATCATAAAAGCCATAAATACCTGGGCTATACCTGTGATTCGATACTCTACACGAATAATTGACTGGAGCCAGATGGAGTTGGACAATTTGGACAGAAAAACATGGAAGCTTATGACAACGAATCACATTTTGCACCCTAAAAATGATGTTGACCAATTATATCTAATAAGAGCAGAGGGTGGTCGAGGACTCCTACAAGTAAAACAGACTGTGGAGGAAGAAAAACACAGTTTGAATGATTACATCCAGAAAAGTGAAGAACCAATGATTAAGGAAGTAACTAAAGGAGGCCTTTTAAAGACAACAAAGTCAAAAGCTGAATATAAGAAAGAAGTAATTGAGAAGTGAGCTGAAAATTGGAAAAACAAAGCTATGCATAGCCAATACTTGAAAAGTATTGAAGGCAAAGCTGACCAAAAGCTAACTTGGAACTGGTTAAGATCAGGAGCACTGAAAAAAGAAATAGAAGGCTTTATTTTGGCAGCTCAAGAACAAGCCTTAGCCACAAACTGCATGAAGGCAAAAATTCAACATGTTACCACCAACAGCAAATGTTGCCTCTGTAACGAGAAAGACGAGACAGTCAACCACTTGATCAGACCATTTCACAAACTGACTACCTACAACACCATAACCGTGTTGCTAAGATCATTCACTGGAAATTGTGCCAAAAGTTTGGATTTGAGTACAGCAAAAACCACTGGGAACATCAGGTTCAGAGGGTTTTAGAGAATGAGAAAGTCAAGATCTTGTGGGACTTCAGAATTCAGACTGACAGGCACTTGGCCCACAACACACCTGACATAACAATAGTTGAAAAGCAAAAAGTATGGTTCATTGACATTGCAATACTTGGAGATTCATGAATTGAAAATAAACAGCATGAAAAAAAATCACGAAGTACTGGGATCTGCACATTGAAGTTGAGCGACTGTGTAAAAAGAAATTGTGTGTTGTCCCGATTGTAATTGGAGCCCTTGGAGCAATACCTAAAGGGCTACTTCGCTATTTGGAAATTTTAAATTTATCAGACTTGAACATTCTGATTCTACAAAAACCACCCTACTTGGAACAGCTTATATCCTCCGACGTTACCTTAACAGTTCCCAGGTCCTTGGTTAGGACTCGAGCTGTTGAGCTACCAACCAGCCCCAAAGGCTGTGAATCTCACCAAAGATTAACCACAAATAACAACAACAACAACAATCGTGTTCATGTGACCCCAAGATATTCCAACTCTTATAAATACACACTGGTTTCCAAGTGACTGAATTTTGATCACATGATCTCATTGCAATAGTTTTAAGTATGAGAACTAGCCATGAGTCACATTTTGTAACACGATCCTAACTTTGAACCATTGTTAAATGGATGGTTATAAGTTGAGGACAACATGCATAGGATCATTACCCAATTCTAGCTCCCTCGTTCAAGTGCATTTTGAATTTTGGTTCTTCTCCAAGTGAACTTGTACAACTAGTAAAATATACCCAAGGAAAAATATTGCAATTGCCAAGGCTGAGATTTTTGTCATGGCAACTTAACAAAGGCAGAATAGTAACCAAGAAGCTGAAGGGATATGAATATGGCTTTCTAAAATGCCAAGCATAATACATCTGAAATAACCTTTATTTTTAATTTTTTCCCCTATTTTTGTTTCTCTTCGTGGCCGATAGCAAGTAGTGTGTGAGTACAGAAGTCACAGATTGGAATGTAGAAGCTGAGGTTGATCTTTGTTTTTCAAAATATCAGAAAGGTCAAAAGAAAGAGTTGGAGGCCACCCAAAGAAGAAGAGAATATTATATTACTCTGTTATATCTGGTAAGAAAAAAGGGTGTCCAGTCTTATAAATTAGTATAATAGTGTAGTCAATGGAATTGGAATTAATGATAAAGGGACTAATAAGGAGACTGAGATTAAAGGTAAAGGTCCCCCTCACACATATGTGCTAGTCGTTTCTGACTCTAGGGGGCGATTCGCATCTCCATTTCAAAGCCAAAGAGCCAGCGCTGTCTGAAGACATCTCTGTGGTCATGTGGTTGGCATGACTAAATGCCAATTGCACACGGAACGCTGTAACCTTCCCACCAAAAGTGAGCCCTGTTTTCTACTTGCATTTTTAAATGCTTTCAAACTGCTAGGTTGGCAGAAGCTGGGACAAGTAGTGGGAGCTCACTCCATTATGCAGAGCTAGGTATTTGAACCGCCAAACTGCTGACCTTTCTGATCGACAAGCTCAGCGTCTTAGCCACTAAGCCACCATGTCCCTTGACTGAGATTCCGATCCAAATAATAAGCAAACACTCCAGACTTAGCAAATTTAGAATTATCGAAAAGAAACAACTGAAAACTGGTTTTTTTATTGGAAGAACAAGCCTAAGCATGGTGAATTCTTGAAGAATATAGATGGAAAACCTAATTAAAAAAACCACAGAATTGGTTAAGATTAGGGATGTTAAAGAAAGAAACTGAAGGCTTTATTTTAGTGGCCCAAGAATAAGTTTGGCCAACTAATTGCATGAATGGGAATATCCAACATCTAACGAACAACAGCAAAGGCTGCCTTTGCAGTAACAAGGATGTCAAACAGTTGAATATTTGATCAACAGATACAACAAAATTTCACAAACTGATTACAAGCAGCTTCATTGGAAACTGCCAGAGGTTCGAATTTGAAGGTAGTGAAAATTACTGCTACTATCAAATCGAGGAGGTTTTGAAAAATGAACAGGTAAATATCTTATTGGACTTTAAGATCCAAAGAATCAGGTGTCTTGTTCATAAGATGCCTGATATGAACAGTCATTGAAAAGAAGAAAACCTGGTTCATTGTTGTTGCTATTGGGATGATGCTAGGATTGAGGAAAAACAACTGGAAAATTTTTTACAAAATATTGGGCCTTGTAAAGTTTATGGAAAAAGAAATCCGTTGTTATACTAATCATGATATTTTTATGCCTTTCAAAGCATTGAAATCTCAGAATTTCATCTAACCAAGAAAGCACGAGGAAGACAATGTATACCCCTGGGATAAACCCAGTTATTCTGATGGAGGATCATCATAATCATTATCGTCATTATCATATCATCATAACAATAATAGCACCTTGCTTCCTCTTGTCGAAAACTTTTGTTACTAGAGTACCAACCTTTCATTATTTTCATTTCTCTGTGAGATCTGACCAAGATATTGAATTGTGAAGATTTTTTTTTTGCTCCCCCTCTGTTCCAAAAGAGAAACTATCTTCTCTTCCTCAGAGATAATAGCAGAAATTCCAACGGTAACAGAAGGTGAAGGAGTTTGGTATTGTTTTGTAAGAAGCCATTGTCCAGAGTTTCAGAGTGAAAGTTAGGAAACTTTTATCTTTGAAATAACACCAAGACCTGAAATTATCTACATCCTGGGTTGATCTTGAAGGTCAACCACCAAAAGTATCTATTAGTTGTCTATTCAATGACTTCCCGGGGATTGTTCCCCTTTCAACAATTTTCGCAAGATAGGAATTGCCTTATCTTTCTTAAAGAAGGATATAAGCTCATATAGGACAGCTTCTATTCCTCCCCCCACTCCAAATTACACCCTTTCCCTGCCCCTGCTAAAGTTGTGAGACTAAATATTTGCCAAATTTACTACGGAGTATGACAAAAACATGCAGATTTTAAAAGAAATGGATGAAATGTAAATAACTAAAAGAAAAGGTAAAGGTTCCCCTCACACATGTGTTGCTAGTCGTTCCCAACTCTAGTGGGCGGTGCTCATCTCCGTTTCAAAGCCAAAGAGCCAGCACTGTCCGAAGACGTCTCCATGGTCATGTGGTAAGCGCCAAACCCATACGGAATGCTGTTACCTTCCCACAAAAGGTAGCTCCCCTTTTTTTTCTATTTGCATTTTTATGTGCTTTTGAACTGCTAGTTTGGCAGAAGCTGGGACAAGTAACAGGAGCTCACTCCATTAGGTGGCACTAGGGATTCTAACCACTGAACTGTCTATCTTTCTGATTGACAAGTTCACCGTCTTAGCCACTGAACCACAGTGTCCCTCTCAGTAAACAAAGGATTGGCCAAATTCTCACCTTTACCAATTACAACCACTTTCATTATAACCCCAAGGCTTGATCCTTAAAACTGCAGGTACACACTTATACGAGAGCCTGGCCATTCTTTGTAAATTTTGTGTAGGTTTTGTCTGCTAATCAAACCGCCAGCAATGGCGAAACCAGATTATTCCATTTTAAGAGAAATTGAACTGCTTTCACATTTCTGCATTTTTAGTTGATACATTTTGTAAAACAATTATTTCACTTTCCCAAAAGATTACCAATTATATTGGGGGAGGGGCAAAGAGAGTCCCCCCCTTTTAAATTCCTCATCTATTGGCAATTTTTGTGTGTGCAAACTCGTTACCATGAAAAATGACAAATTTGCCAACTGATCAAAATGTTAACAAGGTAAGTGTCAAATAGATGGATCGCTGACTGTCAGCAGCAGCAAGAACATGAGGATACATTGAAATTTCTCAATATAGCCATTGCTTCTCCAATGTTCACTAACAACATTTCCACGGCGAGTGTAATAAATCACACCTAAATAACAAGCTGGATGGGCTTCCTGCGCTGTGATAGATTTCTTGTAATGATGCCATCTGCAAGGTGGAAAACAATTGGTAATGATCTATAGAAAATCCTAATCAACTGCCATTTGCTGTAATGTGTAGCCGGAACTAAAATGCGAAATCTATAGAGTTCTTTAGCAATACCCCGCCTTCGTAGAGAAAAAAATGATCCATGGGGCCATGGAAGAAGAAAGAAAAAAAGGATCATTAATAGCGTGGCATGGATACAATGATCAAATAACACACCGTTGAACAAGAGAAAGGGCGATTGCTGATCGGGGATAATGCTAATAAAATATCTCACTAAATTACTTGCTTCTCATTTCCATTCTTGTCCCTTCTTCATTGATTGCAGTTTGTTAACAAGGGTTGATTTATCAAATGCTACAGACAGAAGGAGAAATCAAACAAAAAAAGCAGCCACATTCAGTTACCGGAGAGCTTTAAATTACAGCGAGCATCTTCTTCTCAGGATCTCTTACCTGTTACATGCTGGGAAATGCAGTAAATAGAGAGAAAAATGGGAATTGTTGACTGAAAGGAATTCAGGAACCAACATATTACAGTTACACATCATGAAGCTTTTCAAGAAACCAAGCCAAGATCAAATGCAAAACAAAGCATCCTTGGTTATGCTTTTGCCATCACAATTACTTAGACAACAACTGTGCACGTGCTCACGTGTGCGCCTTGCATACATGTGTGTGGCATAAAACACAAGGCTAAAAAGACAGCATAGTACCGGGGCAGGTGGAGGTCACAACTACCAGTTCGCCCGAACCAATCCGAACTGGCAGCCTCCTACCACTGATTATAGTGTGCTGTTGCTTACTTTTCTGTTCTGTCCCCCCTTCACGGCTCCCAACAAACGGCCAGACAAACAAACCCAAAAGGAACTCCTCCCCATCAGTTCACAGTTCAAACTGGCCTCAAGCCCAAAAACAACACAAATACAAGTCTCCGACAAGAATGCAAAACAAAAACTCTTACAAGCAATGCACTTCTCCAGTGTAGCCCCGAATCAGGGTTACAAGAAACAGAAAGCACTTATCCAAGTGTATCTTCCATAAATCACGATTAATAATCAAGCAATGTTGTACCAAACAAGGAACACACGAAGGAACGTATGCCGACACTCGCGACCAGGGCGTGGCAGCACCCATCCCCCCATCTCCAAACCTGCCTCCACAAGCCCCAGCTGCACAATGAATCCCGCATCCCGAAAAGAGTCACAGCAGACACCCGCCGAGCCACAACACTTTTCTTAATGAGATGGGATATAATTTTACAGTAGCACCTGTCAAGGAGAGATTTGGAGATTCACCTCTTCAGGATCTCTCAATTTGTTTGTTCATACTGTTTTCCACCAAACTGCCTATCTAAGTAGCCTACCTGCAAATATCTTTCACACTTCCTTTGCTGCCTCTACACATCACATCACAGAGAAGATATGCCAGCTTCCCCTTGTCTTTGAGAGCTTGTGTTTATAATAAACAGGAAGTTGAGTGTGTAGAACACCTGCTTCTGGACCACAAAGTTTACCCTAGAGCCCTCCAGCAATTGATGACACCTGTATTGATTGCCTTGCCAAGCAGCTACTCTTAATTTTATGTAAACAAAAATATATAAAACCTGTTGGAAGATGAAATTTCAAGGGTGACTCTTTCAGTGAATTAGTTCCTGCCAGTATCTATTAGTAAGAAAAAAAGCAACATACAGGATAGAGGTTATTTGGGCTCACTATCATGTTAAAAAAGGTAAAGGTTCCCCTCGCACATATGTTCTAGTCGTTTCCGACTTTAGGGGGCAGTGCTCAACTCCGTTTCAAAGTCAAAGAGTCAGTGCTGTCCGAAGACATCTTCATGGTCATGTGGCCGGCATGACTAAATGCTGAAGGCACATGAAACGCTGTTACCTTCCCACCAAAGTGGTTCCTATTTTTCTACTTGCATTTTTACATGCTTTCAAACTGTTAGGTTGGCAGAAGCTGGGACAAGTAATCGGAGCTCACTCTGTTACGCCACATTCGGGATTTGAACTGCTGAGCTTTCTGATCGACAAGCTTAGCGTCATAGCCACTGAGCCACTGCATCCATTATATCTACATATTAAATGATTCTTCTAACACTTGAGAGAGAGGACAGGCGCTTGTGCATCTTTTGTCATGTATATACAAGTCACTATGTCTAATTCAACCAGTTTTGATCAGCTGAATCTCCTGAGCAGTAACTGTATGGAAAAGTAATACATAAATGACTGCGGTCCCAGGACTGTTAGGTGTGGAATGATGCATTTCTTTGTGAGGATTTGTTTTTGTCTAATTCAGATATGTAGTCTTTGTTGATCCCAGCTGTAAATAAGAAAAAGGAAGCAGTGGGAGACAGAAACCCTAAAGTTACAAATATAACTTTTGCATGAAAGTATTTTTCAAGACTGGTTCTTGCAGGAAAAAGAACAATAAGATAAGCTTTATTTAAGGAAATAATGTGGTAATAGGAAAATCTCTGGTGTTTATGTGTAAGTACAACTAAAATCCTAGCATAAACCTAACATAAGAGCTGTGGTGGTACAGTGGACAGAGTGCTGTACTGCAGGCTACCTCTGCTGATCACCTGCTGCCAGAGTTCAAGGTTGACTCAGCCTTGATTGATTGATTGATTTTATTTGTCTTGTATGCCGCCCACTCCCGAAGGACTCTGGGCGGCTCACAATAGACAAGGGAAAGGGGGAAAACTAGGCAAAGACAACACTTTAAAAACAAAACCACAACATTCACAATTTCCGTGGGGCTGGATATTTCACAGGCCCCCCGGCCAGCTGGAGCAGCCAGGACTTGGTGGCTTTGCGGAAGGCCGGGAGGGTAGTAAGGGTCCGGATCTCGACAGGGAGATCATTCCAGAGGGCTGGAGCTGCAACAGAGAAGGCTCTCCCCCGGGGGGTCGCCAGCCGACATTGGCTGGCAGATGGAATCCGGAGGAGACCTAACCTGTGAGATCTAATCGGTCTGAGGGAGGTAATCGGCAGGAGGCGGTCTCTCAGCCTTCCATCCTTCTGAGGTGGGTAAAATGAGGACCCAGATTGTTGGGGACAATATGCTGACTCTGTAAACAGTTTAGAAAGGGCTGTAAAAGTACTATGAGGTGGAATAGAAGTCCACGGGCTAGGGGCTAAGGGCTATATAGCAGTGCTAGGATTCTGTGGGTGTGGCTTGGTGGGCATAGCAGGGGAAGGATACTGTAAAATCTCCATTCCCTCCCCACTCCAGGGGAAGATTACTGCAAAATCCCCATTCCTTCCCAATCAGCTGGGACTCGGGAGGCAGGGAATAGATGGGGCAGGGCCAGTCAGAGGTGGTAGTCAAACGGGGCCAGTTCTCCAAACTACTCAAAATTTCTGCCACCGGTTCTCCAGAACTGGTCAGAACCTGCTGAATATCACCTCTGCTATGTAGTCTCTTCTATTATGGAGAGAAAATGAGATAGGTAAATTACCTAATTGTATTGGTAAGAGCAGAAGGAAAAAAAAGGAACAACTGAGAAAGAAAGGAATGAAAGAGTGACAATGTGACCCATTGTTTCTTAAACCTGGTTACTTGAAAATATGAAGTGTGGACTTCAACACCCAGACTTCCCCAATCAACCAGATGGTATTCTGGGAATTGATTTCCAGAAATCGTCAAGTGGAAGGGAGGGAGGGAGGGAGGGAGGGGGGAGGGAGGGAGGGAGGGAGGGAGGGAGGAGGGAGGAGGGAGGGAGGGAAGGAAGGAAGGAAGGAAGGGTTTCAAAGGTTGATTTCTAGACAACCATATGAAATATGCTCTTGGTATCTTAGGTAAAGCATCTTATGTCAATGAAAAGGAAGTATACAGAGAACATATTGCAAGATTTAGATAAGATCTGCATTAAATGATCATAAGAGAGCAATATGAGATCATTCAAGACTGTCACTTTGAGTACATCCTTCACATAATGAAGACACCTCAATGACAGAGGCTCTGTGATTTTCCATAGTCCTTCAGCAAAGCAAAACAACATAAATGAGTAATGTTGGCCTCACCTCATATACCCAAATCAGAGACACCTCTACTACAAATCTAGTAATATGGCAAGAATTGGGATGTGTAGGTTTGAAAGTAAATACACAGGAGACTAATTAAAGCTTCGTGCTTTAAGAGTATCCCGATAATGGATTGTTTTGACCTTATAGTCCATAACATGTGAGATACATCACTTCATGTACACTGCATGCCTAGAAACAGACTAATTTGGGATTGTTTCCATATTGATTGGATTATATGCAATATGCCAAGTGTGAGTAACATGAAGAACATATTTAAACACAGTTGTTATGTTCATTTATAATTAAGATAGTCACAAAGTATTATTCTTTTTAACAAACACAATTATTGACTATGGAATTGAATAATCTCAAAGGAGGTGATTGATAGAAAAACCTAGAGCTGGCATGGTATTTCCTTATCCTTTAGTTATCTCTCTTTAATGAGCAACTTTTTCAAGCACTGTGGAAAGTGAATTTCTTCCTTAAGACTATGAGACAGTAATAAATTCATGAAAAACACAAAAGAACTGAAGTGGGAAAGTATAAAGGAAAATACTATAGTACCTTGTGCTGCAAACTACAACAGCTTTTGTGTAGTGTGGGTGGGAGTAGTAGGATGCCTTTGGATTAAGAGTAGCAATAAACCAAATTATTCAGATTGAATTTGCTCTTATTCCTCATTCAAGGTGGTGTGGTGGCTCAGTGGTTAAGACACTGGACTTGTCAGCTAGAAATCCAGCAGCCCAGGTGTGAGACCCAAGTACCATGAGGCAGGGTGAGCTCCTGTCCCCACCCAGCTCCTCTCAACCTAGCAGGTCAATACCATGCAAATGCAAGTAGATCAATAGGTACCATTTTGATGGGAATGTAACAGTTCACATGACTGCAGAAATGTTTTTGGACATCACTGGTTCAATGGCCTTGAAACAAAAATGAGCACCACCCCCTACAGTCCGCAACAACTAGAGAAGGAAAATCTGCAGGGACTCTTTTATCTTTTTTTAACTTTATTTTTTATTTGGGTTAAGAATAAGACTTACAAGACTGTGGCATGGATTATTCACTTATCTCCATGTCAGAGTCAGGCTTTCTTCTTTTCAAACATTATTGTTGTTGCTGTTATTATTGTCACCTGACTCTCAAGGACTCTAGGTAGCTCACAATAATTATAGAAATTAAAGTAAAATCAATAAAATATAAAGAGAGAAGTTAAAAGATGGCAAGAATAACAGATAGATAGAAGGAAGGAAGGGGGTCTCACTGTCTCTTATCAAAGGCCCAGGTGATAGCAATAGCAGTAGACTTATATACCGCTTCATAGGGCTTTCAGCCCTCTCTAAGCGGTTTACAGAGAGTCAGCTTATTGACCCCAACAATCTGGGTCCTCATTTTACCCACCTCGGAAGGATGGAAGGCTGAGTCAACCCTGAGCCGGTGAGATTTGAACCATATATTAAATATATATATATATATATATATATATATATATATATATATATATATATATATATATATATATATATATATATATATATATATATATATATATATATATATATATATATATATATATATATATATATATATATATATATATATATATATATATATATATATATATATATATATTTAAAGTCACAACCCCTGGTATGCCCAAATATGGGAGGAAGGTCACACTTCCACTCTCTGTCTTCGGCTCGTCACAAGAGACCATTCAGACAGAAACCCAATATTTTTTACTGTTGCCTTTTTTGTTACATTTGTTATATTTGAGAGCACAGGTTCCATTCCCAACATAGGGTATGGCTAGCTGATGAGAGCTAAATAGCTTGAAATAGATCTATACTAGTCTCCCTTTATTTATTTATCAGCATAAATATAACACACACACACACACACACACACACACACACACACACACATATATATGTGTGTGTGTGTGTGTGTGTGTGTGTGTGTGTGTGTGTGTGTGTTTTATTTATCAGCACAAATAAAACACAAATATAACAAAGGCAACAGTAAAAATATTGGGTTTCTGTCGTGATGGACTCTTGTGACGAGCCGATTGACAGATGATGGAAGCAGTTAGCTTCCTCCCATAATTGGGGCTTACCAGGGGTTGTGACACTAAATAGATAGATAGATAGATAGATAGATAGATAGATAGATAGATAGATAGATAGATATAGATATAGATATTTAAAGTCTATCAGCATAAATATAACATATATATATATATATATATATATATATATATATATATATATATATATATATATATATATATATATATATATATATATATATATATATATATATATATATATATATATATATATATATATATATATATATATATATATATATATATATATATATATATATATATATATGGATATATATATATCCAACACTGCATAGGTGTCAGGAAGGGCATTCAGCCAGTAAATGCTCAGCTTCTTTCAATCACCCCAGCCCCACCCCAAAACAATGGATTATAGGGCCAAAAAAAGAAAAAAGAAAAAGTTATCAAAATGCAAATCATGTGCATTCATTCATTCATTCCTCATTCATTCTCAATTCTATTCCCAATGCATCAATTTATTAATTTCTCCTGACATGAGCATTTCTCACTTCAGTATAACAAAGCGGGCAGAAGCACACTTTTATCTACAGCTATTTTCATTTCTTATGTCTCACAACATTCTATTTGCACAATTTAATATCTCTCCATCCATTTCTCCTTCAGTTGGTAAACATTTCACCAAAAGCACACATTCTCACTATTATGTATATCTGGGTCACATTAACTGCATTTTGTCTATCAAACGCTATCCTCCAAGACACTCAGCGGAAGCTATATCTGACAAGAATTATAGATGATTTTAACGTAGATATCTAAAAAGTGTTGTTAGCTTCTTTCAAATGTAAATTTAGCAAAAAGCGCTAAAGACTATTTAAAAGTGACAACTCTATATACAGAATGTTGAATTCTGTGTGAATGCTTTTTAGTGAAAACTGTAATGTGACTGTATGATGTATTTAACAAAATGGTAACACTAGCGCTATTTTCACATAGCATTGTTTATTTGAGCAAAAATCCTGTTATATCATGATGATGGGGAACCTGAGGTCCAAGGGCTAAACATGACTTACTCAACTTGATCTTGGTCTTGTGCTACAACTAAGGTGCCTCCGTTTCTTTAAAAGCCCATCCCCAAGCATCTCCCCTCATGCTGTGCATGACCACATAATTCTCACTCTTTTCTACAATTAAAAGTAAACCCTTTCTTCATATATATCTGGAAATAATTCCTTGATGATAATAAAAGAATTCTTAGCTAAAAGTCCTGTTTCCCTCTAAACATGAGTTCTCCCAACTTGGCAACTTTAAGACACGTGATGTCAACTCAACCATTCATGCTGGCTGAGGAATTCTGGGAGTTAAAGTCCACAAGTCTTAAAGTTGCCAAGTTTGGGGACCCCCTGCTCTTAATGATCCATAAACAGCAGGACTGACAAACTATGGTGCCAGGTATGGAATCACAATCCCCCCCCAAATTATCCTCCCCACAAAGGAATGTTCAAACCATCCCATTCCTGGTAGGTACCCCCAAAAGCAACCCTCTTTTTTTTTTAGAATAAACAGATCACTTCCGTTCCATTAGCAGCATGCTTTGCGTCTTGTTTACGATACCCCAGCTTGAAAAAGGGAAATTCTTTTTGACATATGCAATCTGGAAAATGTCATGCTTCCTGTGTTCTCTTTATCAAACTCCTTTGTGGAGGAAAAGGCTGTCCTTTGCTCAAAAAAGAGCCAGAAATTCTTGGTACCACCTTCCACTGCAAAATCGGTATAATAGAAGGAAGATGACCTTCTTTCTCAAAAGCCCTCACTTTGAGCTAATCTTGGCTCAGCATATGTGGATTACCCTATTCATCGTATTCATGGGATTCATTTCACAGAGCCACAGAATCACAATCACATGAAGCATTTGTTAGAATATTCGTGACTGGGAGAGACATGATAACAAGGTCAGCCAATGAAAAGGCACAGCAACTAAGTCAGCCAATAGGAGGTTAAACAGATCTGAGTCTGTGCTGAGAATCGAAACTGAAACTACTCTGTTTGCTCTGAACTCTGAGATGCAACTGTTCTCTCCTGCTTGTGTTCTGCTTGTAACTTCTACCGTGTTGAAAGAATCTACAATTGGTATTGTACATTTATTCATCTGTTATTATGTATATAAAGAAGATGAATCCAGCTGAATCAGTTATCTGTGTGTGCTTTCTGGATTTGATTTTTCTGCAACAAACTCTCATAGTAGTACTACCAGTTTATAAAGCTTTAGTAAGGACACACCTGGAATACGGAGCCGAGGTGGCACAGTGGTTAGGGTGCAGTACTGCAGGCCACTTCAGCTGACTGTTATCTGCAGTTCAGCGGTTCAAATCTCACCGGCTCAAGGTTGACTCAGCCTTCCATCCATCCGAGGTGGGTGAAATGAGGACCCGGACTGTGGGGGCAATTTGCTGACTCAATTTGCTAAAAAAAATATGTAAACTGCTTAGAGAGGGCTGAAAGCCCTATGAAGTGGCATATAAGTCTAATTAATAAATAAAATAAATAAATAAATACGACATCAAGTTTTGGTCACCACATTTAAAAAAAGATCAAGATCTTGGAAAAAAGTGCAGAGAAGAACAACTAAGATGATTAAAGACCTGGAGACAAAAACATAGGAAGAACGGTTGCAGGATTTGGGTTTGGCTAGTCTAGAGAAAAGAAGGACTAAGTGAGACATCATAGCATCATTCCAATATTTGAGCATGCCACAAAAAAGAGCAGGTCTATTTATTTTCCAATGCACCAGAGGGCAGGACAAGAAACAATGGGTGGAAACTAGTCAAGCAGAGAACCTGGAATTAAGGAGAAATCCTAATAGTGAGGATAATTAACTGGTGGACTGGCTTTCCTCCAGAAGTTGTGGGTGCTTCTTCACTGGAGGTCTTTAAGAAGAGATTGGACAGCCACTTGTCTGAAATGGCATACGGTCTCCTGTTTGAGCAGTGGGTTGGATTAGAAGACTTCCAAGGTCCCTTTCAACCAGTGGTGAAATTCATTTTTTTTAACGTTCTGTGGGCATGGCTTGGTGGGCGTGGCAGGGGAAAGATACTGCAAAATCCCCATTCCCTCCCCACTCCTGGATATTGCAAAATCTCCATTCTTTCCCCCATTCTGGGGCCAGCCAGAGGTGGTATTTGCCAGTTCTCTGAACTACTCAAATTTTCCACTACTGGTTCTCCAGAACCTGTCAGAACTTGCTGAATTTCACCTCTGCTTTCAACTCTATTCTGACTTGACGTGAAGATTTTGTGTTCTAATGAATGCTATCTATAGAAAGGAGGAGGAAGAGGTAGTAGTGGAGGTAGAGGAAGTGGGGGAGAAGGTGGTGTTAGAGTTGTTGGTAGTGGTGATAGTATTGGTAGTGGAGGAGGCGGTGGAGGAGATCCAGATAGCAGATGGTCGTGGCTAACCTGGTAGGGTTAATGATGTTACCTCATGCTTTCTTCAGATGAGGCTAGAAAGACCCACAAAACTCAAACAGTATCTTCTTGCAGTGCAAGGCTGGATCATCTGCAGCAAGTTGTAAAGCGCTTGGCAAACAGTTGAGACTTCTGGGGAAAACTTACCATCCCTGTCTCTTGAATGGTAAGGGCAGGTTTAGAAAGCACTTGTATGAGAACAAAGGGACCATCTGGTAAAAAAAGGGGGGAGCATTCAGAGAGAAGGAAAGTCCCAACCATTTTCGGTTTCAACCTACCCAGTTCTTGATTAATGCTCACCTGTCACCTCCCATCAGGTTCAAATAAATGCACTTCTCATTAGGGAAAACCTGGCTGGAGCTCAGTATCATGAATTGTCAAGAATATACATAGAGGTCCCAATGCATCAAAAAAAATCCAGCATCTCGGCAAAGCGGTATGTCTGAAAGATTTGCCCTAGAGGGCTTCACATCCAAACCTGGTCAAGGAATGCTTGAAGCTTAAAGCTTTTTCATAAACTTGATAAACAGGAGATATTCAACAACAGGGCTGACACTAGTCCAGTGTTTCTCAGCCTTGGAAACTTTAAGATGTGTGGACCTTAATAATTCCCAGAATCCTCTGGCTGGGGAATTCTGTGAATTGAAGTCCACATATGTTCAAGTTGCCAAGATTGGGAAAAAGCTGGTAGATTTTTACAATATCGGGAGGAAATTAGATGCTTTCAAAGCCAGTTGTGTCTGTGCAAAACAATGAAGCTTTATGTCTATATAAACTGACAAGTCCAATTGCACGCCTGAGCCTAATTCCCAGCATCATCACCATTTTGCTGTGATGGCTTGCTCCTGCCTCTGCCACTTAATGGCTGTGTCTGCCAAGCTGGAATAGTCAGTATGATTAAAATAAACATTAACAGACTAGCTTGGTAATTACCTTCTCTCTCTCTCTTTTTCCTTTTCTATCCCCTCTCCCCCTTGTTCCTAAACTACAGCTCTGGTCGACAAAGGACTGGAAATTATTTAGGTTATTGCTTGGTGCATTCAAGCAGCCCAAAATTTAGGCTCTCTTCTAGTTTTTCTCTTGAGTTCTATTAAGAACATACAAACCAGTACCCAACCTCCATCCATGACCATCAGGCCAAAATTGAAGCTTTGTAGGCAACACCCAGCCTGATGTTTTTTTTTACTCAGCCTCTAAACATTACGTCTCTGAACGGGTGTTTCATCCTTTATGTAAGAGATGCACTTCACCATCCATAAGTAGAAATTGAAGAATATGCTGATAGAGTTGCTGGATAGATTGTTGGTATGGCTTTCATTACTACTATTTATTTTATTATGTTTATACAGGTGGAGGGTGCCATGGCTCAGCAATTAAGACAGCTGGGAAGCCGATAGCCTGGGTTCGAGACCCAAGGACCACATAGTAGGATGAGCTCCCATTATTTGCCCCAGCTCCTGCCAACATAGCAGTTCAAAAGCATGTGAGTAGTTAAATAGATACCACTTTGGTGGAAAGGTTTTTGCATTTCAAATTTTCATGCCAGTCAAAGAATGACAGAAGAGTGTTACTTTACCATTGAGTTGGTTGCTTTACAATTGCTACATTTGCTTAATGACTGCCAGAAAAAATGGTTGTAAAATGAGTTGGTCACGTGGATGACCCTGATTTATGATTATTGTGAGTTACAACTGTGATGAGTGGGCTCCATTATGGTCATTAATTCAAGGACTACCTGTATATTGTTAACTTTTTAAAACACTGAATATCTATCTATTTGTCAAATTAGTAAGCCTGCCCAACTCTATATGACTATGGGTGACATATAATATTAAAACAAAGTTTTCACCATGTTTGGTGATGTCATAACACGAATACATTAAGATGATGATGATGATGATGATGATGATGATGATGATGATGATGATGATGATAGCAATAGCACTTAGACTTATATACGACTTCACAGTGCTTTTACAGCCCTTTCTAAGTGGTTTACAGAGTCAGTATATTGCCTCCAACAATCTGTGTAATCATTTTACCCATCTCGGAAGGATGGAAGGTTGAGTCAACCTTGAGCCTGGTGAGATTCAAACTGCCAAATTGCAGGCAGCTGGCAGTCAGCAGAAGTAGCCTGCAGTACTGCACTCTAACCACTGCGCCATCACGGTTCTTAATGATGATGTTCGGTGCATTTGTTTTTTGATAGCTGTAACACATCCTGGAAATGTTCCTATTCCTTAATATCATAGTCAAAGGGTGTTTGCTTCTGTTTAAGCATCTGCATGTTCACCCTCCTCGCTCTCTCCTGCCCTTTGCATCTCAGATTTGTGATCCAGGTAGGGCTGGTTTGCCATTTTAACATCTCAACTAATTGTCCTCCAGCCCATCTGTCTCTTTGTGTTTCCATCCATCTTGTGCCTCCTTCCCAACCCGTTTTGCTGCTATGTTGTTTTCTTTAAATGCTCCAGCTTTCACTTCCCAGCCAGGCTCAAGGAGGCCTTTGACAAGGCTTCCCCACTCAAACATGTAAAATGTTGGCTTTTAAGTGATTGGTTACATGTAGTCTTTCCTCTTAACAAAGACAAAGTACTCTGGCAAAAGAGTTATTGGTCCCTGCTGCAGGCTTTGCGTGGACTAAGTTTAACTTGACAGGCATTCGCAGTCGGCGCATCCTTGATGGCAGGTCATTGGCAAAGGAGTTTAGCAATAAGGAGTCACAACTGACCAAAGACAAATTGCTGGTAAAAGGATTAATGTTGCCTTGGTCTCGGAGGCCTCCTTTACCTTGCCTGCGCTTGAGGTTGTTCTGGCCCTCAAGGGCTTCTCTTGAAAAATCAAAAATGGCTTCTCGAGATAAAGTTAGCTCGGGCTTCAGAAGCCTCATTCAGCATCTCCTGAAGATGGGAGCAGGGTTTGATTTCAATATAGGCAAAACAGCTTCCACAGCGAAGAAGCACAATTGTTTCTAAAGATGGGGGCTAAAGATGTTTTAGAGCAGGGGTGTCATCAAAGTCAAATTCATTGAGGGCTGCATCAGGGTTGTATTTGACTTGGGGGGGAGGGGGGGCTGTGTTATTGGCAGAATTAAAAAAAAATTACTACCAGTTCTGTGGGCATAGCTTGGTGGGTGTGGCAGGGGAAGGATACTGTAAAATCTCCATTCCTTCTCCATTCCCGGGGAAGGTTACTGCAAATTCCCATTTCCTTCCCTGAGTCTCAATCATCTGGGACTCAGAGGCAGAGAATAGATAGGAGCCAGTCAGAGGTGGAATTTACCAGTAGTTTCTCCGAACTACTCAGAATTTCCGCTACTGGTTCTCCAGAACTGGTCAGAACCTGCTAAATACCATCTCTGTGTTAGGTGGGCATGGCCAGCTTGACATCACTTGTGCCGGGAGGGCTGTGGTGGCCCGAGCACTTTGTCAGCAAAAACAGGCCCCTGAGCTCTGTTTTTGGCTGGGCAGCCTCCTGCAACCCTCTGCCAGTGAAAACAGAGCCCAGGAGGGCCCCATGTGGCCCTTGCAAGCTCTGTTTTTTTGGCTGGGATGGCTTCCTGCATCCCTCTGCCAGTGAAAATGGAGCCTGGTCTTCCTGAACTCCATTTTTTGTGGCAGAAGCACTATGGGCCAATCCTTCACTATTTCCAGGGTAGCCTCGCAGGCCAGCTCTAAGCACCCTGCAGGCCAGATTTGGCCCATGGGCCTTGAGTTTGACCCCCCTGTTTTAGAGAGTCAAGGTACCCCACAGAGCTACAGTATTTTATCCTCCAGGAAAGTACTGTACCAGCAGCTTCATGTGCTATTTGAATCATCAAGGAAGACTTGGCATTGATGGTGATCCTGTCCTTGTCCTTGTCTGTAGTGGACAGGGACAAGCGCAAAATAACACTGGCCATATGCTCAAGTGGGCAGGGATCCAGGCTGTCTGATGTACAAAGCTGGCACCAGCATAGCTGTACACCAAACTCAGGAGGTAACAAACTGAACCACTGAATATGTTTATGATTATGGCGTTAATTTAGATCTACATCTCCCAGGAGCTGAAGGAGGAATATATAGCAATCTGGTCCCTTCTCCAATTTTATTCTATCATAAGCTTGTGCGATGGAAGGTAGACTTGAAGATGGATCTCCCCAAGACTTTTGTCTAAAACCTTGCTCTGTTTTGTGAATAATTCAGAGCAAGGAGCACTCACATGTAACTCCCATTCCGAGGAGAGGTCAACTTTTTCCAGCTTTGCAAAATAAGAGATGCTTTACTGCGAGAACCATAAAAAAGACTAAAAAAACAATATTTTGTCATCTTTTTCTACATAGAGTCCTCAGCTTACGATCACAATTAGGAGCAAAATTTTCATATTTAAGCAAGGTGGTTAGTAAGTTAGAGTCACACCCCATTTTATGACCTAATTTGCCATGGTGGTTAAGTCATTACTGCAGCTATTAAGTGAATCACACAGTCATTAAGCAAATCCAGCTTTGGCCATTGTCTTTGCTTGTCAGAAGCCAGCTGGCAAGCGCATGACCCCAGAATGCTACAACCATTGTACATATAGTACATGCTGGTTGCCAAGTGCCCTAATTTTGATTATGTGATAGTGGGAATATTGTGACAGTGATAAGTACGAGGACCAGTTGTATATCACTTTTTTCAGTGCCATTGTAACTTTGAATGAGTGGTTATAAGCCAAGGACTACCATTCATTCATTCGTCCATTCATTCATTTTATTGATTCACCCTTGGGCCATATCATAATGCAGAGTTCCCAAAACAAATTACTCAAGTTTGATAAAAGCAATTTAAAATGAAATTGGAATAAAATATAATTTAAAATGAAATTGGAATAAAATACAGTCTAAAGTGAAGTTGGAAAAAAATACAATAATTTAAGATTTAGATAAAAAATGATAAAATTATATTTCGGTGTCACCCCTACAATCTACCCCAATCAGTCCCATATATGCAGATCTCAACCAAACCGTCTTGCTTAAGTACTGTGCTGTGTTGAATGTTATTTTCAGACTCTGGCTGCATATAGCATAAGTTGTTTTGGTATGGGGGTCCCAATGGGTCATTCCTTTGGTGTATAGACCAAGGTACCTGTCTCTCACCCTTATACAAGCAACAATCAAATAAGATGTAAGCCGGATCTTCTACCTCTGCCACTCCGCAAATGCAGAGGCATCCATTGTAGGGTATAGAAACCAAGGACTACCTGTATACAGCCATTTAAACAGATATTCTGGAACAGCACAAAGATGCATGAAGATCCTCGATCCAGGATTAAGATAATAGCAACACATCATTTCCAGAGTGCTAGATAGAACGATTCCTACTTTGGATCACAAACTCTGAAGAGAAATGGACAACCAACTCTCTTTTTGCTCATAGGGCCCCAAAAATCCTATTTACTGTGTGCCAATAAAAAACACTTCTCCCAGCACAAAGACACATCGATGGATAGAGTTACTCCTGCTAGGTGGAGAGAAAGCAGCAGCCTCTAATAGGATTAAAAACACACATCGTTCTTCTCAATGTAGAATTGAATTTTATCACTATCAAGAGGATAGTCATAGATTTAGATCAAACATTATGTGGACTTTAGAAATTCCTTTTCTTCTCTTCTGGGCTTTGCCCATACTCAGAATATCATGGCAGTTTCATCTTCTCAAAGTTACAGGAGAGCAAAGCGGAGCCTACTGGACTCTAGGTCATGCTCGCAATTTTTCTCTCAGAAGAAAAAATCAATACAAAATAATTAGTTTAACAGAAAAATAATAGGCAGGGAGTTCTTTTGGAAAGAAAGAAACCACTGGCAATTTAGAAACAGCTGTGACTTCTATAGCTGATTCATTTTAATTTCCTACGATAAGCTTTTTTTATAGCCACTCTCTCCCAATTATCTCACCCTCCCGATTCCAGTAGCACTTACTAATGGCATAAGAACTGAGCTGCAAAGTTACTTACTCCATTGGCTTTTAGTAAAATTGAGAGGAGCGGGCTTTGCCTGCAGGAAAAAAAAAAGACTTGTAGGTTATCCATTCTCTTAACATTTTCTTGTCCCCTTTTTTTCTTTGGAAATGGAAGAGAAAAAGCCAACGTGGTGCTAACATTAACTGAAAAGGACAGGTTTTTAGATCTCAAAGGCTTTTATTTTTAAAAAGCACATCCTTGCATAAAGTCAGCACAGGCTTCGAATGTTAGCTAAAGAAAACAACAGAAACCAAATGCATAGCTCAGAGCTGGTATTCAGCAGGTTTTGACCAGTTCTGGAGAACCGGTAGAAAAAATTTTGAGTAGTTCGGAGAACCGGGAAATACCACCTCTGACGTCAGCCTCTTGTAGAAAATGTGGATGAAAATTCCAGAAGAAGACAAGATCTATTCTGCCACTCTTTTCACAAATATTTTATAGTGGTCAAATCCTTATCTTACAGTGATTTGTCTTCATATGCCAGGGGTGTAATATCATCTGTTAGCTGGCCTAAAACAAGTTGGATCACATTTTTATCTTTCCTTATTTTATATTTCTTTTTTTTTCATATTTTGTTTGTATTACATCCCATTTCCACCAAACAGTTTGAGATCTGGGTTTTAAACAATCAAAACCCACATATTTGTTATAATATTCATCACAATACTATTAATAATATATCTATATAATATATATAATTGTATTTATCAATACAATTACAATCATAATTGTATAATATATATTTTATATAATATAAAATTATACTAATTTATATTTCTTACACATTTTATTTTATTTTCGATTACTAAATGGGGTAATAGTAAAATTCTTCCTTTACAAAGCTGCAATTTTTTTCTTCATCAGTAGAGGATGCTATTACACTGGAACCTTTTTTTCCAGCCTGAATCAGAAAAAGTAAAACAAAACTTCCTTTTCCCTTTCCATTACTACCCAACCCTCCACTGCCAAAATGATGACTTGGCATCCCTTCTGGCCCTTTTTCAAACAAACTCCAAGTTCTTTTTTAACAGTTTAGCGTGGCCCAGTGGTGGGATTCAAATAATTTAACAACTGGTTCTCTGCCCTAATGATTCCAACAACCAGTTCACCAAACTGCTCAGAAAGTTAACAACTGGTTGTCCTGAAGTGGTGTGAACTGGCTGAATCCCACCACTGGTGTGGCCTACCCAAACCATTACGATTTCTCTTATTGTATGATTCTGTTCCAGTTTTTTCTTAAGGCTACCTATATCTGGCGTACAAGAATCAATATTACAGGTAGTCCTCAATTTATGACCATAATAGAGCGCAAAAGTATGCTAGTAAGTCATGGTGGTCATAAGTTGAGGCATTCTATAACCAGACTTGATTTCTTGGCAATTTTGAGGCAGTAAATTACATGAGCACTGAGGTCATTAAGGAACAAAAAATTATCCAAAGGAATTTTTTTTTGCCATAAACCAGAAGTAAATGCTGGAAATCAGCAAAAAAAAGGTTTAAAAAAAATCCCCATGGTCACCTGACCATGGGACATTGCAAATGGCTGTAAAAGTGAGCCAATTATCAAGAGCCCAAGATGTGATCATGTAACCCCAGGGGAATGGAAGGGTGGCCTTCATACCTTTGAAATTGTGTGGTAAGGAAGAAGTCTGTTGTACCTTCAGTCTCTAAAGGGACTGGTCATAAATTGAGGACTACCTGTACACTGATGTTTAACATGGCACAGTCCCAAACTACTGTAGACTTTAAAATCCTTCATAACATGCTGAAAACATAAAATAATCATGCCAATCAATCTTGGCTGAACATACATACAGCCACTGGATGACAGCAAAATGTTAGGATTTCTTGTATGCCTTTGCTGCCATCCAGTTGTCAACTAGACTTTGGAAACCCAGATCAAGTAACTATAGAGTCCCTTGCAGAATGACTGCAAAAAGGTATCCCTGTCAGTTATGCCTAACATTAGGGAATGGTGTTCATCTCAGTTTTTTGGCAGAGGGAGCCAGTGTTGTCCAAAGACAATTTCCATGGTCATATAGCCAGCACGGCTATATGTCAAAGGTGTATGAAACACTGTTACCTTCCCACCAAAGTGGTACCTATTTATCTACTTGTGTTTGCATGCTTTCAAACTGCTAGGTTGGCAGGAACTGAGGCAAGGAATGGAAGCTCACCCCCATTGCTCAGAGCTTGGGTCTTGAACCCTGGCTGCCAGCTTTCCAGCTGACAAACTCATTATTTTTAACCACTGAGCTGCTGAATGGAAATAAAGAAGAATCAGACATAATTCTAACAATCTTGTTGTTATGATACTGCTAATAAGGCTGCCCATATTCATGGCCATGAAAAAGCTGATGGATACTCCTTTTAAAAGTGACCTCAATGAGCAATCTCAAGCAAAGAACTAAAGTTTGCTGATACACCTACACAACCCGTATCTTACAATGTGACAGGATATGAAGCACCTGGGACTTTATCTATTATGGCACTGCCTGTAAAGATAATCTCACCATATTTACAGTTTAGATCTGGGAAGAACTCACAAAGAATCTCATGAAAAAAACATGTTTCCAGCCGATTCCATTTTCACTTTCAGCCAGAATGCATAATTTGAGACTAGGCTGGAGAACCAAGTAAGATTTTGATCTAAGGATTTTGATTCTCTTCAAACAAACTATCTGCAGAAGAGGAAGCTGCATGAATAAGTACCCATGAATATATATGTGTGTGTGTGTGTGCCTAGTAACAGTGATGCATGGTTGAGTGAGTAGAAGAAGTGAAATTTTAACAAGGTCTTTGTAAAGCAATATCCCTGGATAGGAAGCGTAACTACACAAACATGTAAATTATTATTGGAAATTGTCTAGATAATCCACAGGCACTGGAATGGAATGATGTTAACATTTAGGATAGTAAGATCTAAGACTAGACAGTTTTCTTTTGTTGCTGCTGTTTGTACAGAAGATGAGAAATAAAAATAAGGTGAACCATTCCTAAAATCCAACCAGAAACTAAATTAGAATAGAATAGAATAGAATAGAATAGAATAGAATAGAATGGAATGGAATGGAACAGAACGGAACGGAACGGAACGGAACGGAACAGAACGGAATGGAACAGAACAGAACAGAACAGAACAGAACAGAACAGAACGGAATGGAATGGAATAGAATAGAATACTTTATTGTCACATTGAATATACACTAATCGGCATACATTAAAATGAAATTACATTGCATACAACTCTCAAAGAGTCTCCACCTTTAATACAGAGGTGGGTTTCTGCCGGTTCGCCCCAGATCGGGCGAGCCGGTAATGGTGGCAGGGGGAGGCTCTGCCCACCCGGCCAGAAACTTCTGTGCATGCGCAGAAATGTAGTAAGAATACGCGCACGAGTGAAATGGTAGTAAAATAAATTGAAACCCACCACTGCTCTAATATAAATATAAACATGACAAGATAAACAATTAAGTACAAAATTATGCATGTACCCACATATATTATATGGCATGGAGAAACAACACACTCTGGTTCGGATGTATACATGTACATGGCAAGAAAAACGAATCTTGGGAGTTTACAAGAAGGATGGAATAGAGAACAAAGCTGTTACAGAATCTGGAAGTCCTGCTAGAAATACTTCAAAAAAAACATTATGGAGATGGTAAAACTAATCAAATGAGTCAGATTCCAAATGGATAGATGCACCCCAGGATTGTGAAACAAGATCAGAATCCATACATACTTGGGGGAAAAAAATATTTAACTTCAACACATATTTATGAATATGTTCATTCCCATAGAAGTAGATGTCTAAATATAACCTTGTTTTTTTAAGGTAATCTCTATATAACAGTTTGAAGCACACACTAGTTAATTTCTATAGGATTTGTGTTTAAAGAAAAAAAAAACAAGATATAGAAATGTATTCAGAGAAAGATTAATAATAAGAACTAAAACTTAGGGCCATTTTAAGAAACCTGTATAGACCTCAGCCAAATCCATTAATTTACATACAATTATTAGAAAACAATATATTGTTAGATTATAGGAACAGTCTGATTAAACATTCATCTTATTTGATATGCAATACTTAGAGTTGGACCGGTAGGTATTTCTCTGATTAGTTTGCATTCAGTGCCGTAGAATATATAAGAGAATAAAATATGGGCAAATAACAGCTTTGACTCTATTTTTTTTTCAGATGTATTTTTGAGAGATTTTATATAGGTCAAAGAAGGGGAAATCTAACCCAATCTTCTGGCATCGCTCTCATTATTTATTTTATTCATTATGAATTTATTTCCTCTTCTTCCAGGACTGTTTTCAAGGATATATATCTTGTAGGCAATATATCAGAAGAACTCAAAAAGAGTTGAGGCATAGCTACTGACTTAAAAAAAGAAACAAGGAGGATTTTTGACACAGTGGAAAACCAGAGAGGATTAGGACACTAAATAGCTGGAGTACCATCAGTGGTGATTTTTTTTTTAAAAAAAAAATGCATTACCAGGTTTGAGACCAGTGATGAAAGGAATCAGTATATTGGAAAGCTAGATCTTGAAAGCAAATAGAAAGAAAAGAAACCTACCACTGCCAAAGTCGGCATAACAATTTTGTCTGCAACACTGGGAAAGGGCACCGATATAAATCCAAAACCTCTGGAGAATTTCTAGAAGCCTGGCACTCACACTAGCCAGCCATCAGCAGGCACATAGAAAAAAACAACATCTACCTGCCATTCAAAAAAGAGACAGTTAAAAAGCTAAAAAAGCACACCACCTCCTTGCGAGTAATCAGCAATACCATAGATTAACAACAAATTTTATTCTAGACCAATAGCCCAAGCAGTATACAATACCACAATCAAGGAATTGCCAACTCAGACAAACAATAGAATGGAATGGAATGAATTAGAATTAGAATAACAGAGTTAGAAGGGACCTTGGAGGTCTTCTAATCCAGCCCCCTGCTCAAGCAGGAGAACCTATACCATTTCAGACTAAGAATATATCCCGTTTCAGGCAAGTTAACAGCACACAACAGCCTAATCAAGGAAGTACCAAAACACTCCCATCAAAACTGATAGGGCAAGCCACTAGTAAATAAACAGAGAGCATTCCCTTCTAGCACTCATGATGTTTCCTAGTTGGGTAATGAAATATCTGCAAGAAAACAATCAAGCTCAGAGAGCACTGAAGATTTCCATACAGTGGGTTCATGCGATAACTAAAGAAGAAGAAAAGCATAGCCTCCTCATCCTCCTTGACAGCCCATCTCAGAGTACTGGAGTGCCTTAATTCTTTCAGAATATCGCTCCTTTCAGCATCTTAGCTCATAATGTCATCCGATAAGGAAGAAACAGGATGGAAACCTCTACTTTATCTGTGTCCTTCTTGGATACTGTGGTCTTGAATTGGAGTAGACTTTTCACTGGGTAGAATGATACATAGGAGTTGAGTACAGGGGACATAACCGTTCTAGGCCACTTAATGAGATGTGGGCTTCAATAATTGGGACCAGGGGTAGGTTCCGGCAGTCACTATTGCTGGTTCACTCGTGGGCGCACCATATGCACATGCATGCACAGTGCAATAAAAATTGTTCGGCACATGCACAGAAGCAAAAAACAAGATGATGGTGCCTATGGTGCTGCCTGGAAAATTGGTTTGCGGGCGTTGCAGCCTGGGTCGCTGCCGGTTCCAGCGACCCAGTCTGCAAACCACTAGCGGTTCAGCCGAACCGGTCTGAACCGGTAGGAACCCACCACTGATTGGGACCCACTAGATAGCAACAGACAACCCTTCTGCCATCTAGTAGATTTCCAGATGTTTTTCAGCCCTGATTTGGTAACCCTAATTTTTGCTTCCAGGTTTGTTTTGGAATTTTTTCTCCGGAATCCTTGATGTATGGATTAAAGGCTTCATTCCACAGAGCAGTACCTGTTGCAGAACATTATTTGAGAGAACGTTTGTGTAGAAATGACTTAGGGATCATTTTGTAGGCATATCTTTTAAAGGCTCTTCAGAAATAGTTCAATAGTTACAGCATTGATGGTTTAACAAAATCATTGGTCGATGAAAGGAAATATTCATTCACTAGTAACTGGAAAGTCATTTTTAAGAAACTCTTTGGAGATTAAAGAGGCAGAATTTGCCTGCCTGGTTTTTATCCTGTTTCTAAAGAAAGTTGGCTTCAGAAGAGCATGTGTGAAGTCAAAAAAATTCAGTCGGTCTCTTTTATAGAATGCTTGGGAATCAACTTAGGTCTCTTTCCTTTGCCAGTTCTGCTTGAATAAAATGGAAACCCAAAAGCTGCTAACTCTTATGCTTAGGCACTTCCAAAATTGAAAATGATTCCTAATAGGTATTCCTGTGCCGCCAAAATGATTTAGCATAATGCGCTGAGATTGCTAAGTCAAAATATCTTTTCCTAAGTGATTTTCTTGCTGTGTCTCTGAATGTCAGAGGGAAAGAAGAGGACATCGCCTGCTGAATATCATTGTCGGTTTAAAAGTTTTACACTGAATAATTCATCCTTAGGAAAGGATGAGCTTTTCTTCATTGCGTAAGTCAGAAAGGCTCAGCAACACTAATCACGTTACACTAAAAGATTTGCACTGGCCCCTCTTTGATGCCACTTTGGCTGCTAAAGCACAGCAACCCCTCATTCTGTTGTTTCCCACCATCTGTGTTGATAATCAGCAGACCAGTGTGGATCTCATGAGTGAATCCCCACTAATTCTTTCAATTATTAGACCAGGAGATGTAACATTTGAGGTGCATTAGGACTAAACCAAGTTTTGTTGGCTCAAGTTGCTATGCCCGCTTATTCCATTGCACTGACTGTTGACCATGCAATCCTTGGTGCTCTCTGAGCTTGGTTGTTTTCCTGCAGCTGTTTCATTATCCAACTAGTAACATCATTAGTGTTAGAAGGGAGTGAGGTTTCGTCTCTGTTAACATCCCCCGCCCTTGGCTAATGCCTCTGCGATGGTTTCTCACCTTTTTAAGGGCTCCTCCAGAGCCTCCGGTTGTGGTTGTTGCTGGAGGGCTGAGAAGTGGGCTCCTGCCTGCCTCCTCTGAGCTGCTGGGGGCCGCCATCTTGGACCACGTGGTTTCAAGATGGCCCCCGGCTCCAAATTCAAAAGGCTCCCCTTTGCTGGAGCACATGGAAATGGCTTTTGCCTTTGCAGGCTTGCCATGCGGCTGCCGCTTGCCTCACCCAGTTTTTGCTGCCTGACCGCCGCGACTACGACCTCCGCTGTGCCGCTAGCCTGCCGTTGCCGGCTTGAAAAACGCCGTGGCTCAGCTCAGCTGTTTGGGACTTTATGGCCAAGCTGCCTGGGGAACTTTGATCTTCCCCCGACTATTGTTGGCTGCCGCGGCCCACGTTGTCTGTTGGCTTGCTGGTTGTGGAAGCGTTGTGTCTCTTTCCATCTGAGCCGCCTAACATCGCGGCTCGAACGAACGAGCGTAGCAGACGGTGGAGATTGGAACTAACTTAAACAACAAACAACGAGAGAGCTGGTGAGAGAGGGGAGTTTGGGAAGCGTCAGGGACGCAGAGGGACGCTGCCTGTTGCTGGCCACCGACATTGCCGGCCATGGTTACCATCTAATGCCGCCTAACATCGCGGCTTGAACAGAAGGAACTGGTGGAGACCGCGGAGATTAAAGGAGAACTAAGAGAGAGTTGGTGAGGGGGAAATTGGCCCCTGGGACAGAGTTGAGGGAAGGTGGAGAGTCCTATGATTCACAGCTGACAGCGGACCGGCAAACTTTAATTTCCGAGCTGCCAGCCTCCATAGACGCCAGCATTGTTGGCTAATGAAATTGACCACCTTGGACTTGTTTTGATGCGCTGGGCCCCAAGAACGTCGGGCCCGATTATTGAATGGAGCGCCCCCCCTCCCCTTCTACCAGAGATAGGCTTCCCTCCCTCCCTCTTTGGACTCTTTGGACTCCTTGGACTCCTTTGATCCTGGAAATGTCATCAAAAGAAGCTGTTGAAATGAACACACTTACCAGAATTTTAAATTTTTACTTTAATACGGTATGTTGAGTGCATGGGACTGCTTGGGATGATATGAATGATCTCACTTTTATTACTATTACTGTTGTAACTTTGTGTTTTAATTATTTCGTGAGGATTGTTTGAGTGAGAGTTTGGGTATGACTGATTCGGAGGACCTGCCGGGGTATACGGGGGTCATCGGGGTGGTTGGGGGGACCACAACCACGGGTGAGGGTCGGAGCATTGCGGTCATGACAGGGAGAGGCAGATACGGCGGGGACTTTAGGGCAGGCCATCATCGGGGAAGGAGGGCTCGCTGTGTCATAGAGATCCCTCCTTCCGGCCCTAGGAGTCCCACTCCAAGGCCAGATGGCGCGGGTGTTCAGGACCCTGGTCTCAGGCTGCTGTCGCTAAATGCCAGGTCTGTTGTTCATAAGGCCCCCCTCATCCGGGACTTGATAACTGATGAGGGCGCAGACCTGGCATGTATTACTGAAACATGGCTGGGCCCTGAGGGAGGAGTCCCCCTCGTCGAGATGTGCCCAGCCGGATTTCAGGTGCTACACCAGCCGAGAGCCCAGGGAAGGGGTGGCGGTGTGGCTATTGTAGTCCGGGAGTCTTTAGTACCTCGTAGGATCCCTGCTCCGGAGCTTGTCGGGTGTGAGTCCCTGCTAGTGAAGCTGGACCTCAAGGGTCAAGTGGGTTTGCTGCTTACGTACCTGCCTCCCAACTACGTTGCAGCAGCCCTCCCCTCGCTCCTCGAGTCAGTAGCCGAGCTAGCGGTTGAGTTCCCTAGACTTATAGTTCTGGGGGACTTTAACTTGCCTTCGCTCGGTGAACACTCTGATGGAGCGCAGGAGTTCATGGCTTCCATGACAGCCATGGGCTTGACTCAAGTAATTCGAGGCCCAACTCACTCAGCGGGTCACACGCTTGACCTCGTATTCCTCTCGGAGCAGTGGAGTTACGATCTTGGTCTGAGGGGTAATGAGATCATACCCCTGTCGTGGTCAGACCACTACCTACTGAGGCTAGACTTCCGGAGGCCAAACCTCCACCGTAGGGAGGAGGAACCGACCAGCTGGTTCCGCCCCAAGCGACTGATGGATCCTGTTAGGTTCCAGACGGAGCTTGGGGTTATTCCTGATACCCTCGCCCACAGTTCGGCGGAGACCCTCGTCGCTGCCTGGCACTCGGCAGCTTCGGAGTCTCTCGACCGGATTGCGCCGCTACGGCCCCTCCGGGTCAGCGGCCCCCGGAGGCCTCCTTGGTTTACTGAGGAGCTCCGGGAGGTAAAGCGCCGGAGGAGACGCCTAGAGCACTCGTGGAGGTCCGATAGGTCCGAGTCGAAACGGGCACTTTTGACAGCATGCACCAAGGAGTATATTCGGACCCTAAGAACAACAAAAAGAACATACATTGCCTCCTTGGTAGCGTCCGCCGAGTCCCGCCCAGCCGCCCTGTTTAGGATAACCCGCTCCCTCCTAAATAGGAGGGAGACGGGGGACTCCTTACAGGGTAAGGCTGAGGAATATGTCCAGTTCTTGGCGGACAAAGTTGCCCGGTTTCGAGCGGACCTGGACTCCACCCCAGTAGATCCAGCCGAGACACAAGGAGAAAACTTGGCAAACCATCTCTGGGTTGAGTTTCAGGAAGTTGCCTCTGGGGATGTGGACAAGGCTATGCGAGCTGTGAGTGCCTCCACCTGCATACTGGACCCGTGTCCCTCCTGGCTGGTTGCCAACAGCAGTGAGGTGACACGAGGCTGGATCCAGGCAGTTGTTACCGCTTCTTTTCGGGAGGGGTACTTTCCCACCACGCTTAAGACAGCGGTGGTGAGACCCCTCCTGAAGAAGCCGTCTCTGGATCCAGCTATTCTTAATAACTATCATCCAGTCTCCAACCTTCCCTTTGTAGGGAAGGTTGTTGAGAAGGTGGTGGCTCTCCAGCTTCAGCGTACCTTGGAGGAAGCTAACTATCTTAACTATCTTGACCCCTTCCAGTCTGGCTTCAGACCCGGTTACAGCACAGAAACCGCTTTGGTCGCATTGACTGATGATCTCTGGAGAGCTAGGGATGGAGGCCATGCTTCCATCCTAGTTCTCCTGGACCTCTCAGCGGCTTTCGATACCATCGACCATGGTATCCTTCTGCGACGACTGCGGGAGATAGGGGTGGGCGGCACTGTCTTGCAGTGGTTCTCCTCCTATCTCTCGGACAGGTCGCAGTCGGTGTTAGTGGGGGGGCAGAGATCGTCCCTGAGGCCCCTAACCTATGGGGTGCCGCAGGGGTCGGTCCTATCCCCCCTACTATTCAACATTTACATGAAACCGCTGGGCGAGATCATCCGAAGGCACGGGATAAAATATCACCAATATGCGGACGATACACAGTTGTATCTGTCCGCCCCATGCCAACTCAATGAAGCGGTGGACGTGATGAACCGGGGACTGGAAGCCGTTAAAGACTGGATGAGAGCCCCTCCCTTCCTGGGAGGGGCTTACTGGTGGGGGCAGCAAAAAATCAGCTGCCTCCGAATTCCTGGCTACGTACCTGTTTAGAGGATCTTCCATCTGACGTCTTATCAGGTTTTCTTATCCTTCAGGCAAGAGGGAAAGAAGAAACTGTTTTGCTGGCAAATGCTCTTCGATTTTTGCAGCTTTTGTGCTTGCAAGGAAAGGGGGGCTAGCCCAAGGCAGAACGGCTGTCCGTGCTGGGAACTTCAAACTGCCTTGTGCAGGACAAAGTAGGTCTCTCCCACTCTGCTCTAAGTTTTGTTTGATTTAATCTTATCACGAGCTGAATCCGTTTACTGCGAGGACAATAATTGCTTATCAACATTTTAGCTTCTTCTCTTTTTCTCCTCCGAAAAATTATTTACTCAGAGGCTTTTAAAATGGCGCCGAGCAGGCTGGTTTCTCCGGTAATAACGAACACTTTTTGCTAATTCTCACAAGACTTCAAAAGAATTCAAAACAAAAGAGATAGCTTATCAAATGTTTTGGTTCCACAATAGAAGAATTTTACTCCTTCATTAACTTTGCTTATTTGGAAGTTAAATGGTGATGAATCTGT
Source organism: Thamnophis sirtalis (assembly GCF_051295495.1). Classification (NCBI taxonomy): domain Eukaryota; kingdom Metazoa; phylum Chordata; class Lepidosauria; order Squamata; family Natricidae; genus Thamnophis; species Thamnophis sirtalis. The sequence continues at coordinate 39,936,296 of NW_028261383.1, forward strand.
TGAACGGTCTTGTTACAATGTTTACTCACTGAAAGTTTTGCCAAGCCTTAAACTTCAAAATAAAAGCCTCTTTACTTAAAGCTGCATATTTAGGCGATAGAGTTTTATTAACTGCAGGCAGACAAATTTTGAAATGGCCTCAAAACCAAATATTAACTTGAAGTCGTCACCCTCTACTTCCAGGGGCACATCCTCAGTGCCTGGCACAAAGCTGCAGCCTCCGCTTCCTACGCCCCCTGCTGGGGATGTGTTAACGAAAGAATTTTTTCTGAGTAATCTAAGCGAGGCTCTTAATGCACAGACAATTAAAATGGAAGATAAATTTAGAGATAATAGAGAGGAGAGAAAAGAGGAAATAAAAGAAATGAAAGAAGAAATTAAAAGTGAAATTAAAAGTGAAATAAAAGGACTTAAACAGGAGTTGTATGAGAAATTTGAGGCTAAGGTTGATAAAATTAGAGACGACATGCTGAGTCTTGTAACTGTATTAACAGAACATATTTCTGGAGTGGAAGATACTCTAGAGGTTCTTAATGATGCCAATGCTAACTTGACATTGAAAACAGAGGTGGTGGAACAAAAAGTGGAAAATGCTGAAAAAGAAATTATTATGATACAGTACCGACAAATGGAGCTCGCATTAAGAGTAAGGGGGCTGCGTGAGGAGAAACAGGAGAACCTGAAACAGATCCTATCGGAAGCTTTTGACCGCCTGATGGGAAGACCAGGGACCAACCAAGGCTGGCAAATTGACAAAGCTTACCGCGTTAACTCCTGGCTGGCAAAGCAGAAGCAGCTTCCTCGAGACATCGTTATATATTTTACTACAAGAGAGTTCAGAAATATGGTACTGCAAGCGTCTTATAACACTAAGCTTCAAATTGGCGGTCAAGACCTGGCTGTTTTGAAAGAGATACCACCTCAAATGTTAAGAGCCAGAAGAGACTACGCTTTTTTGGTCGAAGAACTCAGAAACCGTCAGATACAGTATAGATGGGATGCACCATTCGGCATCATATTTACATTTGATAAGCAAAGGTACCGCCTCAACTCTGTATGGAAAGCCCGAGATTTTTATTATAATATATTGAAGGCCGGACACCCTGCACCATCTGGACCTAGAGAAAGACCACAAGAAGGACAGGATAGACAGCAAACTACACAACCACCAGACAAGATGGAGCATCTCTCTTCTCTAGAAGTGCAAGGTGCTATGGAACCAAGACCTAGCCGCATGACTACTAGACGTATGGAGAAACAAGCTAAGAAGCAACAGTATCAACAATCATCGGCCATCGATCAAGGAACTACAACAACAAATCTGGAAGCAGTGGGAGGAGCTAAACCTAAGGTTAAACAGGCCGTGCAGGAAGCTCTAAAAATGCTTCAACCAACCAAAGATGACAACTAAGATTTTAACATGGAATGTCAACGGACTGAACTCTCCACAGAAGAGGAAGAAAATATTTCATTATCTTAAACAGTTTAAGAACGATGTAATTTGTTTGCAAGAAACTCATATCAAGTCAACTGATCAAAAATATTTGATCAACTCAAAACTTGGTCAACATTTTGCAGCTTCTGCTATGGAAAAGAAGAATGGTATAGTTGTATACTTAAGAAAAGATATGAAAGCTGAATTAATAGAAGCAGATCCCTTCGGAAGATATATTGCTTTAGACTTAATCTTAGAAGGGAAAAAGACATTACTTTTGGGAATTTATGCACCCAATCAACAGCAAGATAGATTCTATAGAAATCTTCATGCTAAATTAGTACAGTGGGACTATAGTTCCTGTATACTATTGGGTGACTGGAATGGAGTGATAGACACTAAGAGAGATAAGAAGATTTCCCGCCTAAATACCAAGATGCGAGCAAAGTTACCCAAATCCTTCTTTGACATTATGGATGATTTTGAATTGAGAGATATCTGGCGAGAAAGAAATGCAGAGGAATATGACTTCACTTTCTTCTCGGACAGGCATCAATCCCTTTCAAGGATTGATTTTATTCTAACCACTAATGATTTGCTTTCTAGGGTCAAGAAAACAAAGATTGCAGCTAGAGTCCTTTCGGACCATAACCCAGTTTGGATGGAGTTGGGAAGGGTAGTGCAGGCAAGAAGGTTTTGGAGACTGAATGAAAATTTATTTAGATATGAAAACTATATTAATGATTGTAAAAAATTACTATCTGAATATTTTGTTTTGAATATGAATAAGGGTACATCTATGGAATTTGTATGGGATGCAAGCAAAGCGTATATGAGAGGAGTTTTGATGAATATAAATAAAACACATAGAAATAAGCAAGGGCTAAAACGAACAGAACTGGAAGAGGAAATTAAGAGAAAAGAGCTGGAGTTAACAAGGAAACCAGACGATACAAAGGTTAAGGAAACTATTAACATATTAAAATCTCAATTTGACATGTTGATCTCTGACCAGGTAGCTACTAATTTATTATATGCAAAACACAATACTTTTTGTAATGCAAACAAACCTGGCAGATGGTTAGCTTATCAGATTAGGAAAAAAAGGAAAACTCGAAATATATCTAAACTGATTTACAGAGGGAAGGAGGTGTTCCAACAGGAAGAGATTCAAAAGGCTTTCTGGGAATTTTTTACAGAACTGTATAAAGGGGATAAAATTAATGGTTTAGACATAGACAAATATTTAGACAAGGAGAAAATACCTTCAGTTAGAGAAGAACACAGGCAAAAATTGAATCAACCAATAACCTCGGGGGAAATCCTGCAGGTAATTAAGCAATTAAAGCCAGGGAAAGCACCAGGTACAGATGGCTTGACAGCGGTTTACTATAAAAACTTACAGTTAGAAATGGTAGAACCTCTTAGAGAATTATTTAATATGATTCAAACGGAAGGTAAAGTCCCTCCATCTTGGAAGACAGCGTTTATATCTTTGATACCCAAAGAAGATCAAGATACTACTCAACCCAAAAATTATAGACCCATTTCATTACTGAATGTAGATTATAAAATTTTTACTAAAATATTAGCAAATAGGTTAATGTTGGTCATTCAACAATTGATACATACGGACCAAACAGGTTTTATACAAGGGAGACAGATGAAAAGTAATGTCAGATTAATTATTAATGCATTAGAATATTTGGGAAAGAACAACCAGATCCCTGCTGCGTTTATATTTTTGGATGCTGAGAAGGCCTTTGATCGAGTTAACTGGCAATTTCTGCTGAAGATATTGCAAAAAATGCAGATAGGAGATAATTTTTTACAGTCAATTAAAGCAATATACCAACAGCAAACAGCACAAATCATAGTCAATGGAAGTTTAACAGATTCTATTCAAATTGGAAAAGGTACAAGACAGGGTTGTCCTTTGTCCCCATTATTGTTTATTATAACTTTGGAAGTATTGTTGAATAAAATACGGGGCTTGGATGGTTTAAAAGGGATCAAGATTAGGCAGCAAGAATATAGAGTCCGCGCTTTTGCGGATGATTTGGTCATAATATTGGAACAACCGCAGGAATCCAGTATGGTTTTAATGAATACGATTAATCAATATGGTCAAGTGTCTGGCTTTAAAATAAACTTAGGAAAAACCAAAACATTAGCTATAAATATGAATATTAAACAAAAGGAAGAATTAGGAGTGATGCTAGGATGTGAGGTAGTTAAAAAAGTCAAATATCTTGGAGTTAACATTTTAACTTCAAATGGGAAGTTATATAAGCATAATTATGAACCACTTTGGCATAGCATACAGACAGAGATGAAAAAATGGGAGAAATTGCACTTATCTTTGCTGGGCAGGATAGCGGCAGTGAAAATGAACATTTTACCAAAATTTTTATTTCTTTTCCAAATGTTACCTATACTTAAAAAAGATGCGAACCTTTTAGAATGGCAGAAGGGTATCAACAAATTTGTGTGGGCAGGAAAGAAGCCGAGGGTAAAGATGAAAATAATGCAAGATGTACGTGAGAGAGGAGGACTGAAACTACCTAATTTAAAACTATATTATGATGCAGTGGCATTATCTGTAATTAGTGATTGGATTCATTTAACCAATGATAGAATATTGAACATTGAGGGACACGATCTGGTATTTGGTTGGCACGCTTACCTGTTATTCAACAAAAAATTGGATAAGAACTTTAAAAGTCATATTTTAAGAAATGCTTTATTGCGGGTTTGGAAGAAATACCAATATAAATTAAATGACAAGATACCCATGTGGGCAATTCCTAGACATGCAATTGAAAATATGAATACAGCACAAAAACAGGACAGATTTACTTACAGACAGCTTCTTACCTCGGAAAGGGGGGTATTACAATTAAAATCTTTAGAGGTATTAAAAGAGGAGAAGGTAGTTCAAACATGGTTCCAGTATGGGCAATTACAGGCTAGGTGGAAAATAGATCAAAAAATTGGTTTTATTCAAGTTGAGGATAATCTGTTTAAACAAATAAGAGATCAAAGCTTAATGCATATAAAGAGGATATATAATGTATTAATACAGATGGATTCGGAAACAGAATTAGTTAAAGATTGTATGATAAAATGGGCTCAAAATATTGAGGAACCAATAATGTTGGATACATGGGAAAGAATTTGGGTAAGAAATGTGAAATTTACACAAGCTCAAAATCTGAGAGAAAATTTTTACAAGATGTTCTATAGATGGCATTTAGATCCTAAAAAGTTGGCTTCTATGTATCCGAATGTACAGCCTAAATGTTGGAGGTGTGGTTCTTTCGATGCTACATATTATCATATATGGTGGACCTGCCAAAAGGTTAAGGCATTTTGGATAAAAATATGGTGGGTCATGCAAAATGTTTTTAAAAGAAGGATAAAGTTTATTCCTCAGTTATTTTTACTAGGTATATGTACTGATTTTACAGTGGTAGAGACCAATTTGATTCTGCACCTGATAACTGCAGCAAGACTGTTGGTGGCGCAATATTGGAAGAAGGAAGACTTGCCTACAATCCAAGAATGGACATTGAAAGTAACAAACTTAGCTGAAATGGCTAAAATATCGGCATATCTCAAAGATCATTCAAATGAGAGATATAAACGAGACTGGAAAAAATGGATTGACTATATACAAAATAAATACGGGACTAAGAAATTCCAGTTAGCCTATGCTTAAGATCAGAAATGATTTAAACTGTTAAAAGTCAGTTCAGTAAGAAGAAGCTAAGTTCAATCTAGAATGTCATTAATTTCTTTATTTCTCTTTTCTCAATAGATTTTAGACTGTGTTAGTTAAAAATCCATACCGTGTACGGGTTCTGGGAAGTCGGGGGGGGGAAGGAGGAGGGGGGATGGGGGGGTGGAGGAAGGGAGGGGTATACACAACAAAAAAAAATTGTACTTCAATGTCTTAATGATTGACAAATGATGACATATTTGTGTTTTTTTTTTTAAAGAAAGACTGGATGAGAGCGAACAAGCTGATACTCAACCCAGACAAGACCGAGTGGCTGTTGTGTTTCCCTCCCAAAAATTTGACCACCATACCATCACTCAGGCTGGGGGGACAAAATTTAAACCCCTCAGAAAGGGCCCGCAACTTGGGAGTCCTCCTGGATTCACAGCTAACTTTTGACCACCATCTCTCAGCTGTGACCAGGGGGGCATTTGCCCAGGTTCGCCTGGTGCGCCAGTTGCGGCCCTACCTGAATCGGGAGGCCCTCACAACAGTCACTCGAGCCCTTGTGATCTCTAGGCTGGAATACTGTAATGTGCTCTACATGGGGCTGCCCTTGAAGAGCATCCGAAGACTTCAGCTAGTCCAGAATGCGGCCGCGCGAGTGATCGTGGGCGCACCACGGTTCGCCCACATAACACCGATCCTCCGTGAGCTGCACTGGCTACCTGTTGGTCTCCGGGTGCACTTCAAGGTCTTACTCACCACCTATAAAGCGCTCCATGGTAGTGGATCTGGCTATTTGAGAGACCGCCTTCTGCCAATTACCTCCCTGCGTCCCATCAGATCGCATAGAGTTGGCCTCCTCCGTATTCCATCCGCCAGTCAGTGCCGACTGGCGACTACTCGGAGGAGAGCCTTCTCTGTTGCGGCTCCGACACTATGGAACAATCTCCCCGTGGAGATTCGTACCCTCACCACCGTCCAGGCCTTCCGTACAGCCCTCAAGAACTGGCTAACCCGTCAGGCCTGGGGATAATCTTATTTCGCCCCTCCCGAATGCTGAGTGAATGTTGAGTTTTATTGTCTAATTTACTTTGTGCACATTTCTTTTTTTGTATTGTCCTACACTCCCCTTCCTTTTTTTGATTGTAAGCCGCCCTGAGTCCCCTCAGGGAAAAGGGCGGCCTATAAATAAACTACAAACTCAAAAAACTACAAAACATACAGGTGATGTGCCCTCTAAGTGTTGGTGTTGGTGGTCTTGATTAAATGGTTTAGGATTTCCTGCTTGGGTGGGTGGGGGTTGGTTGGTGACTAGATGACCTATGACCGTGATGGCGAACCTATGGCATGTCTCCTGAAAGTGGCACGCAGAGCCATCTCAAGGGGCACTCCAATCCTCACCCATTGCTCATCCGTGTTCCAGCACGCATATGCGCACCGGCCAGTTGGTCTTCACGTGCATGGCAGTGCTGGAACCCAGAAGAGGAACTCCCTGATGTGCATGTGCATGAAAAGAAACTGAGCTTCTGGTTTCTGTTATGTGCATGCACACTGGCCAGAAACTGGAAGACCAAGTGACCAGCCTGCATGTGCATGCTAGAAACTGGAAGCTCAACTGCTCTTCCAGTTTCCAGCACTCCCATGTGTGGGCGCCATGGAGCTCCTCTTCTGGTTATTGGTGTTCTCATGTGCTCCCATTTCTGCAATCAGTGCCAAAAAGGTTCACCAACACTGATCTATAAGGTCCCTTCCAACTTTGTTTCCATTCCATTCTATTCCATTCTATTCTATTCTGTTCTATTCTATTCTGCCTGGTCTGGTCTAGTCTAGTCTAGTCTCTGATTGGGGTAGTATTCAGGGCATGTGATTGGTGGATTGGTTGTATTGTAAGCAACTTCATGGTATTGGACCTGGGTACTTGAGAGACCGCCTGCTGCCAATTACCTCCACTAGACCGATTAGATCCCACAGATTAGGCCTCCTCCGAATTCCATCCACCGGCCAGTGTCGACTGGCGACTACCCGGAGGAGAGCCTTCTCTGTGACTGCTCCGACCCTCTGGAACTAACTCCCCATGGAGATTCGAACCCTCACCACCCTCCAGGCCTTCTGCAAAGCCCTTAAAACCTGGCTGTTCCGACAGACCTGGGGCTAAAGAACCGTTGCCCCCGTCTCGAATGGTATGACTGCTGTGTGTTTTAAACCATGCATTTTTTTGTGTCGTTTTTAATTTTGTCTGTATCCCCCCTTCCCTGGTTGAGTTGTGAGCCGCCCTGAGTCCCCTTCGGGGGAAAAGGGTGGCATATAAATAAAATCAACATTCAACATTCAACATTCAATCAAGGAATGACTATTTCATGCAATCAATGAAATAATAATCAACAGCCTGATCTAGGAAGCACCAAGAACATTCCCACCAACATTGGTAGGGCCAGTAACTTGTATGTCCACAGAAAGCAAACTCCACTCCCTTCTAACACTGATGATGTTACCTAATGAAAACAACCAAGCTGAGAGATCATCAATGCAACCCTGAGCTACAAATGTTATCTTCTATTGGTGACATTTGACTCTTAGTTAGATACTAGTTTAACATAGGAGATGAATAATGTCCCCCACTTTATGATACAAGTCTGTTAGTGGGCCAAAACAATCTAAACAGCATATAATATATAACTCTACCCTCCTCCTGTCCGTGGGTGCTAATGGAAGAACCATAAAAATATTGTTACTATAACTCCCAATATCTTCCACCTGAAATGCCTAATAGCTGAGATACTCTGTAGGTTCTGATCCCATTATGGATACAACTGTCATCAACACTCACGACATCACAGTAAGGAAAAGTTATCAGTTCAGGAAACACAAAATGTTTCATAGAGCATTCCCTTTTGTAAAAAAATGGCTCCAATATTTCACACTACAAATCCAATAAGATTGCCATTAAAAGTTGGCATCTGTGTACCAGACGGAGCATCTCCAAAGTGTGAAGCAGTCCTGGAATGACTATTGCTAAGATAAAGTGTGTAATATTTATCTCAATCCGACAAAATTGAATTAAATGCCTTCATGAACCCATTATTTGAAACTCTCTCTTTGAAGTCGCAGTTTCAGATTATAGGCGGTGGCAAATTGGCATGGTTTCAGGTTAATGGGTGGTTTGTTTGTGTGCATGTGGCTAAATCAAAATAACCGGGTTAAAAGAAAAGGTTCAGCTCTTCATCTCAGTCTTACCTCATCGTAGATGTTGTCATTTCTGTCAAAATCACCTGGCTTCCTTGGAAGTACATGGACATGAACGTGCTAAAAAGAAAAAGAATCAAAATCAAGGTTAGCCAGAAGCTTTAATACATCAGCTTTTTTTTTAATGCTCTCAAATTCTTTCACGTGGTGTTATTGTATTTAATGATCCCTTTTGTAAAGCTTATCTCTATTTGCCATCTTAATCTAGGGAAGCATCATTCTGGGTGCCCAAAAGGCAGTTTATATATGACAAATAACTTAAACAAGGGACCCACAGAGTTAAATAAATAAAAATAGTCTCTCTTCTGAAATGCATGGAGGACAGAGAGAAAACTCCATGGTGATGGGGGATTTTGAGATAATGCTGAAAGGTACTGGGGAATTACGAGATGCCACTCTGCATTTCAATTATTATTGAAATGACAGACTATCACCTAGCTGTCAAGTTAAAATGATAAGTATAACTTTTTTCCAAACTAGATCTTTATAAACTCATTTAACTGAGAATGGTGTAGTCTACCGGAACAGTATTTCTCATTTTGGACTTTAAATAGACTCTACGCTTATCAACCTAAGGCAAGGTTCACCAATTCCCACTCTAGATGTTTACAAATAAATGATTCAGACAACCTTCAACTTATCTATCACACTCGACACAGAACAGAAAGTTGATGGAGACAAACATGAGGATGAATCATTATCATTATTAATATGTTGTTGTATGCTGTCAAATCTTCAAACTGCACAGTGACTTACAAAAACATATTATATGTAATTATAATTTCCTCAAAGGGTCTGGATCAGGGATGGGTTCCTGCCAGTTCTAACATCTTCTATAGAAGAAGTTCCACAAATCTACAGTGCTGTTTAGAATCAGTTCCAGCTCCCTCCCCCTGCCCGTCCGGACATCATCAAGATGAAGAGCGAGAGGAGGAATTCTGGGAGTTGAAGTCCACAAGTCTTAAAGCTGTCAAGTTTGAACACCCCTGGTTTTTTTTTCTAAAGGATTAGGGGTGCGAGGGTCTTGTAACTTGACAGCTTTAAGACTTGCATGCTTCAAATGCCAGAGTTTCTGAGCCAACATTTTGGTTGCTAAGCAAGAGCGCTGTTAAGTGAGTTTCACCACATTTTACAAGTTGGCCACGCCCACCCAGTCACATGGCCAGCAAGCCACTCCCACCTGGTCACATGGTTGGCAAGCCACTCCCACAAAGCAGGCCACACCTACAGAAGAGGTTCTAAAAATTTTTGAAACTCACCCGTCTGGATCATACAGTAAACAACAAAAATAACAACTAACTGATAGCTAGCACATAAAAAAATCCAACAGCTAATGGTATGATTACCATGGAGAAAAATCAACTAATGCAGTTGTTAAGAATCAACATTGATTTGATCGCAATAATCAATCAATCATGGGAACTTGTCACACAGCCTAAATACTCTGTAGCAAAGAGCCCTACAGTATTCTTCCAGACATATCCAAATAGAGTTCATTGCATAGTTGTCTCTGAGGGTGTCTGGTAGAGAATATGGGAGTGAAATATAAGCAAAAATGAGTTTACCACAATGGCACTAGAAAGACCCACATTGAAGTGCATATTGGGGGAAAGGAAGTCCTGCTTACTAGGACTGCGCAAACAGTTGAAGAAACACTTCGCAAAATGCATTGGTCCATGCCGATTGCACTCCTTGAAGCATTGAAAGAATCGAGTCCTCCTAAAGTTCAACACACCTGCTTCACAGGCTAATCCCAGTTGTCTGCATGTGCCCATCCAGGCACAACTGCTTTTGCTGGTAACCCCAGCATAGCTATTGTCTGTCAGCATGCACATGCTCACTGCTATTAAAGCAGCCAACCCTAAGCTTTCCATGGGATACAAAGACTTTGATCTTTCAAGAAGAAACAATAGTCATTTCTTTCCATGCCCTTGGGAACAGTGGTGGTATTCAGCTGGTTCCCACCGGTTCGAGTGGACCATTAGTGGTGACCTGCGGGTTGTCCTGGCTCTATGTCATCCTATTTAGCCACATTTTCTAAGCCATGTGCATGCATGCAAGCCCTGCGCAGAAGACGTGCATACTTATGAAGTGAGCATGCATGCACATGCGCTCACAGTTTCGGTGCACGGTGAACTGGTGGTGAAATTATGTGAAACCCACCTCCGCTTGGGAAGTCTTCCTTTTCAATGTCTTGGAAGTCCTATTATTCAACGCAGCTGATTCACATGACAATAAAACCCAAACCAGAGGTGGGTTCCTACTGGCTCGGACTGGTTCAGTCGAATAGGTAGTAACTTGGCAACCTGGGTCACTGGAACCGGTAGCAACCAAGGCCTGCCATGCCCCCGAACCGGTTCTCCTACGGTGCTGCCGTCTTGATTTTCAGTTCTGCGCATGCGCAGAACAAATTTCATTGCAGAAATGTATTTTTCCCCTTTTTTAACGTTTCACACAAGTGCAGACAATTTTAAATGCAAATGAAAATGTTTTGCACTCCGAACCGGCAGTAAGGCCGGCATCAACCCAACCCTGGCCCCAAACCCTAGTTAGAAAACTCAATGACAAAATATAATGTGTTGTGTTCCATAATATAAACCTGTTGTGGCCCAGCAGGAGCCATTGGAGCTGCAAACAGACTCCGATAGCGAGGGACCCTATGAGTCGGCTCTGGAAGATGTGGAGGACCCTGGACAGGGTTCAGACTCCGAGCAGGAACCAGAGAGGCTGGTTGGCCACCAGGAGGCGCCTGAGGCATGGAGCAGCAGTGAAAGCCAAAGGGAGTTTGTCCCTGACGTCAGGCCTTGGAGCAGTGGGGAGGAGCTAAGGGAGGTGGTCCCGGATGCCAGGCAAAGACGGGCAGATAAGCACCGACAGCAACTACAGAGATATAGAAGATAATTGGGTGCAGGTGGTTGTGATTAGGCTCCTCCCAAGAGAGTATATAAGAAGAGACTTTGGGAGGAAGCTTTTTGCAGGACACAACCATTATACTAAAGCTGGAGAAGCTCTTGTGTGTATTTCTTATCTGTGGAAGTCTGGGTTGCTGCCAAAGTCTTGTGTTAATTTCCTGTGAATAAATTGTCTAGCAGTAATCTTGTGTCAGCGTGACTCACCATATGGAGAGGGGTCAGAACATAAATCATAGCATGGCTTAATATTATGGCCTGGTTCATATAAAATGTTGAAATAATGATTGATTTCCCACAATACAATGGATCCCAAATGACCCAATCTCAGTTTTGTGTAATCTAGCTAGAGAAATGTAAGAAAAGTCTAGTGTGAACTGATCCACATCTTATGTGTTAGTATTTAATATTCTAGGTACATCTGTCTCTGTATCTATGTACGCATCTGTCGATTAGCCCATTATGTAGAAAATGAATTATTTCTTTTTAAGTCCACATACAAAAATGTTATAAGCACATAAAACACAAGCACAACATGCAAAAAGGGGCACACTACACCGGGAAAAATTATTAAAACTTGTTACAAGATACATTGCGACAGGTTTTTTTTCTAAAAAAGAAAACATGAAAAACAGATAAAAGGTACTGAATTAAGCCTCAGATAAAATAAATATCTGCATGTTCGTACAAAAAGAATGTTTCCCAAATGGTGTAGAAGAAATTATTAATCAAGATTCTTGGCCAAAAACCGTGCAGTTTAAATGTAGAACAATAAGATAAAAGTAGAAAAATGAAATTTTGGCTTCAGCTGCCACCTATGGGGGTGGGTGGGTGTTGGTTTATTTTTTCAATCGTGTCTGATTCCTGGAGACTGATGGGACAAGTCCTGCAATTTTCTGGGAATTTTTTCACTTTTTTTGGAAAACCACTTTTTCCAGAAGTGATTTGTCATTGCTTCCTTCCTAGGGCTGAGAGAATATCATTGGCTCAAGTCACCCAGCTGATGTTGTGCCTAAGGCGAGACTAGAACTCCCAGTATTCCAGTTTATAGCCTGATGTATTCGGAGGCAAAATAAACTTCAGAAATACTTCCAAAAGTGTGAAGCCAAGTTGCTACTAAGCTTGTAAAAATATTGTATACTCCAAATTAATTCAAACAACACAGAGTATTACATTGATTTGCATTGTTTGGAGTTTTTCTATGTACACGTATTATCTGTGTGTTCAGTGATCCAAACTGTATTAGGTTTTAGCACATTTCTATCTGAATTGATATCTCCACAATGAAGTGGATCAATTTATTGAATTGATAGGTGTATTCAGATTGAATCAGGTCTGATTTGCACATTAAGGTAAAGGTAAATGTTCCCCTCGCACATATGTGCTAGTTGTTCCCAACTCTAGGGGGCGGTGTTCATCTATGTTTCAAAGCCAAAGAGTCAGCACTGTCCAAAGACGTCTCCGTTGTCATGTGGCTGGCATAACTCAATGCCAAAGGCACATGGAACGCTGTTACCTTCCCACCAAAGGTGGTTCCTATTTTTTCTACTTGCATTTTTACGTGCTTTTGAACTGCTAGGTTGGCAGAAGCTGGGGCAAGTAACGGGAACTCACTCGGTTACACGGCGCTAGGGATTTGAACCGCCGAACCGCCAACCTTTCTGATCAACAAGCTCAGTGTCTTAATCACTGAGTAATAATAATACTGCTCAGCGTCTTAGCCACTGAGCCACCATATCCCTCTTGATTTGCACTTTACCCCATATAAAAAAAAAGGCCTTTCTGTTCTAGACTATATCTTTCTCCTTTTCTTGGCTGAATGAATCACTATCCCAGCCACCAGTTTGCAAACCAGAAAAACAGAACATGGTGCTATTTGTATCTGAAATCAACACAAATTTCCAAATATTATTTCCTAGCTGTTTTTCTGGCTGGAGGTCACAGGAGGCTCTGTATGCATCAATAAAATTTAGAGTTATCTAATGTTTGCCTCAGCTGGGCAAAGATCAGCTTATGAAGGTCATTTGCTCATTGGAATATAGATCAATTAATGGAGTTTGGGGGTGATATTTTACCTTTTGTTATTATGACTAACATCTACACTTTTTGGCATAACTATGGTAAAATTGCCAAATGAAGGTAAAGATGCTCTTTTTATTTTAAGCTTAAAAATGGTTCTTTTGAGTAATACATCAGCGATAGTGTTCTGATCGTGTATTATACTAATACATCACAAGAGCGATAGTGCTCTTATAATGTATTACCTTAATACATCATCCCAGCATCATTGCCTTGATGATATATTGCTCAAAACCACATTGTGAGCTTAAAAGCCACTTGTTGGTACCCTTGGGCCCTCATTTACACACTCACGTGGAAAATTAAAGATTCATTGAGGAAAAATAGAAGATAAAGTGATGTTTATATATTGATTGTAAAAGTGGTAGTAAAATAAGAATCCACCAAGGAACCTTTAGTTTATCATTTGGCCCCTACTTTACACAATTAATTGGAGTTTCTTCTTTGGATGGTTAGGCTTCGGTACACTATTAAGTTGTTTAACTTTTAATTGAAATTGATGATATTTAAGGGCATATATGAATATTGTTTAAGTTGTTCCTGCCAAGCAGCTTCAGAAGCTTCTGCTCAGTGGTGAAATTCATTTTTTTTTACTAGCGGTTGTGTGGGTGTGGCTTGGTGGGCATGACAGGGGAAGGATAACTATGTTTTCGTAGATTTGCACGGGTGTAGATATGCTGGTGTTGTTCTATTCGGGTCTTTTCCCATGTAAGATTGAGATTGCCTTGGCAACGTTTTGGTGAGGTCTCACTTGCTATCTTCAGGCTGGTGTTTTCAGCTTTGTGTTTGTGTGAGTAAAGCGTGGTTGGAGCTGCCGTCTTTCTATAAATCTTGGTGTGTGCGTGTGTGTGGAGTGCTGGCTTTGTTTCAGTAAGTGGATTGATTGGCTGTGTAGTTGTATTATGATTGGTAGATTGGTGCTGATTGGTGCTGGCTGTGTGTCTGTTGTTGTTTTGTGTTTTGATGGCCTGGGTGGTGGGTGGGGCTCGTTTGTTGACTAGGACTGGTTTCTAGATGTCTGGTAGGCGGGAGGTATTGTCACGCTTATTCATGTTGTGGTTTTTTTTCTCTATTTTGATAGCTTCCATAATTATTCTCTTGTTGTGAGTTCAGTGTTCAGTTTTGGAGATTAACCTGGTTCCTTCAAAATTAATTTCATGTCCTGTAGCTTTAAGGTGCTGGAAAAGGGAGGAAGTTTTTTCTTTTTTTCTTACTGCGTTCTTGTGTTCTGCGATGCGTGCATTTATTCTCCTGTTCGTTTGTCCTATGTATGTTGCAGGGAAGATTTTGCATGGTATTTCATAGTCTCCTTGGTTTTCTAGCTGGATTTTGTCTTTGGGGTTTCTTAAGATGTTGGCTATTTTTAGTCAGTGTTGAAGGCTGTCTTGATATTGTGTTTGTGGAGAATTTTGCTGATTTTATCTGTGGTGCCTTTGATGTAAGAGGGGAGGGTGATGCCCTTGTCCTGTTTTGTGTCTCGATTCTTGGGGGTGTCTCCTTTTGGATTAGGTTGGTAATTGTTTTTCTTTGGAATCCAATGAAGATTAATATGTTTGTGAGAGTGTGTAATTCAGTTGTCAAGTGGTCTTTGTCAGCTAGGCATTTGGTTCTGGAGATGAGGGTCTTGGCTACAGAGTTGATCTGTTCAGGGTGGTGATGGGATTGTGCATTTAGGTAGCGGTTGGTGTTTTTTTTCTTTCTGGTAAATGGCGTGTCCTAGGGAGCCATTGGTTTTTTTGTAGATTACAAAATGGAAGCTATCCAAATAGAGAAACACCCCCACAACATGAATAAACGTGATGATATCTCCTGCCTACCAGACATCTGGAAACCAGCCCTAGTCAACAAACAAGCCCCACCCACCACCCAGGCCATTACAACATAAAACAACAACGGACACACAGCCAGCACCAATCAGCACCAATCTACCAATCATGATATAACTACACAGTCAATCAATCCACTTACTGAAACAAAGCCAGCGCTCAACACATACAAACACACACAGACATAAACACACACCAAGATTTATTGAAAGACAGCAACTCCAACCACGCTTTACTCACGCAAACACGAAGCTGAAAACACCAGCCTTAAGATGGCGAGTGAGACCTCACCAAAACATTGCCAAGACAATCTCAATATATATATATTGCACTGTTGTATGTGTATGTATGTATGTATGAATGTATGTATATGTGTGTGTGTGTATGTATCATATATATGATTAGAAAGAAAGAGGGATAGATAGATAGATAGATAGATAGATAGATAGATAGATAGATAGATAGATAGATAGATAGATAGATAGATATAGATAGATAGATGATATAGATATAGATATAGATATAGATATAGATATAGATATAGATATAGATATAGATATAGATATAGATATAGATATAGATATAGATAGATAGATATAGATATAGATATAGATATAGATATAGATATAGATATAGATATAGATATAGATATAGATATAGATATAGATATAGATATAGATATAGATATAGATATAGATATAGATATAGATATAGATATAGATATAGATATAGATATAGATATAGATATAGATAGATATAGATATAGACATAGATCCCTGTTTCTTTCTAATGTTTCTGGAGTACCCTCACTAAGACTATTATAATAGCACAATGACTATAACTCTTGCCGTATAGAAATGTGTTTGTTAAGTTTTTTGCAGCTGTTGACATTACTTTTTTCCCTTTCCCTAAGTGTCCTATTTCACCCTTTCTGTGTGGGGTTTTAAAATCCATTACTCCAGAGTTTCATCATTTTCCCAGGTACCTACTACCTAAGTAGACATTTCCCCATTTCCCAAGTAGCCCATAGAGTTTAAGAATGTGTTTTCCACACAGTTCAATCTATGATGCCGTTTCATCTTGAAAGTCATAAAAATGTTCCCATTTTTGTGCAAAATCTTGCTTTATGATCCTAGCTTACAGAAGGGCAATGACAAACATGACAGGAGGATTTTATTACACACGTTCAGGGGAGGGAAAAGATGAACCATTATAGTGCATCTAAGTGAAACTTAACTCTCTCCAATGTACCATTAAATAAGGGGGAAATCCACGTTGTGTTGC
This sequence comes from Thamnophis sirtalis, assembly GCF_051295495.1. Classification (NCBI taxonomy): domain Eukaryota; kingdom Metazoa; phylum Chordata; class Lepidosauria; order Squamata; family Natricidae; genus Thamnophis; species Thamnophis sirtalis. The sequence continues at coordinate 39,952,799 of NW_028261383.1, forward strand.
AAAGTGAACCAAGTAGCTTCTCTTAGCCCCCAATTTGATAGGGTTGGCTTTCAAAAAGCACATCTTGTTTTCTTGGTTAGGGTTCAGATATAATTATATTAAAGGAAATCATAATTTTTGAGCAATGGGGTGAACTATTTGTCCTCTGGGAAGCTGGATGGAGGGCTCCTCTACCAAATGTGTTATTTAAGTGTAGATTGAAGCTTCCGATGGATCATTAGGATCTGTGTTTCTCAAGGTATTTAAAAGCAATTTTCTATTTCTTATTCATCCAATTCCAACAATCCAAGCAGTAGAGCTCACGCCAGAGGTGGATTGTTCCCGATTCAGCTCAGTTCGGCTGAACCGGTAGTGGAATTCAGGCCTGGGTCGCAGAACCGGAAGCGACCCAGGTGTGCCATGCCCTCAAACTGGTTGCCTCGCTGCTGCTAGACTGCTGCCATTTTGGATTTTAGAGACTTTGCATGTGCAGTTCATTGTAAATTATTCTGCGCATGCACGAAGAACAATTTACATTGAACAATGCATGCATGCACGGGTTACGATCTGATAGTAAAGCTGGCAGCCACCCATCCCTGGTTCACGCTAAATGAAACTGTCATCAATCAGTCAGTATTTGTCTCTTTATGTTAATAGAGGATGGGAGAATTTATTCTCTGCGAAGACATTTATCATAGTATATTTTATATAGACTAACGTATACTTGGTGAATCCTATTTTCTTTCTCCCAACCCCTGGTCCATAGACCAACACCAGTCCATGGCATGTCAGAAACTGGGCCATGTCCCATCTGTGGGATGCAGGCAGCATGCTAAACCACGCCCACTTCGATCCATGGAAAAATCAACATGGAACAAGTTGCCCAAATTATTGTGGGCCATTGCCTTAGAACCTGTGAATATCTTCCACTGGTGGTTCACTGTTGCTATTTACAACAAATGGGTTGTGTGGCCTTTTTGGGTGGCTCTTGTTTTGTCTTGTTGTTTTTGAATCAGCGTATCTATCATCAATAAAAACAGCAGGGGTCTGATTGCAGAGGTCCCAGGCTGTGGGCGTGTGCAAAGAATTTGCGAAGGTTAAGAACAGAACATACATAATAAACTGAGTTCTCCCTACTGTTCCTGTAATAGAACCAGGAGAGAACAGCAAGAAGCAATTACAATCTGAAGTGATTTCCTCTTCCTTTGCTTTCTGGAGGAAAATAAGGATGAAAGGAATTAGACAAAACAGCAGAATGGCATAATAAGTGCCACGCAGAGGCAAACATCTGGGAAAAGGAAACATAAGCTTCTTTCTAATTTGCCTTACATTCAATCAATAATCAAGGCACTACTTTTTCCTTGGTGCCATTGTTTTAGCCCACTTCTGAAAAAAACACCTATGCATGCCCAACGCCAAGAAGGTCAGCCTTGCCAAAAGAGTAAAAATATGCATAAAATTCTGCCCTACAAATATTGTTTTGTAAAATAATCATATAAAATCATCCTGAAACAGAAAGCCAGTCAAATAACTTTGGGAGGAAGGAAGAGGAGAGAAGAGGAAAGGAAAGGCTCTTTCTGTAAGCAATAGAGAATGAAGGCCTGCATATGGCTAATGATATGGGTGTATAAACGAGTGAAAAACTGGCTTTATTACTTTCAATTCTCATAACTTCCTATAGAGCAAAGAGCAGAAAACCAGAGAGAAAATCATGTGCATTTGTGTTGGGCAATGTTCAGCATCAGACATTTTGAGGTGTTCAGGTTGAAAAGTGTATTGGCTTTCATTCCATCTAAATTTAATTCAGGTTAAATTAACTAAATCTTATTTATCAAATATTTCTATTCGGCACTCAGCTACAAATTTTGGAAGGGATTGGAAGACCTCCTGAGTGGGGCTCTCCATAGCGGGCCTGAAACAACAGCTTGTGACTTTTTTAAATTAATTCTTGAATGCACTCAGAAATGGCTTCTTCCATTTGTAATAATCATTCAGGAAAGTATCAGAAATTGCCAATTATTTCCCCGATCTTATGGAAGCATTTGTGTGAATTTAAATCAAAAGTAGGGAACCCATCTTTGCAACAAATGGTGCATTGGCTGAGATTTTGGCAATACAAATTTGGACTGTTTGGAGTTGGGGTCCTGTTGATTCTAAGGACTAGAAGAGAACATTTTACCCTGGGAGAGAGGCATCCTGCTCTTCAACCTTACCCTTGACCTTACCCAAAAAATTCAGTCCACTCTTTGTGCCCTTTAGAAAAACAGAATTTAAAGCCTCCAACCCCTCAAAAATCAAACTGTAATTTGAATAATCTACACAAAGGACTTCTCATCTCTCATATTTATATGATCCAAAGAAAAACATGAATCAATAGGTCCGTCTTATTGAATTTTTAATTTGCTTCTTAAATAAAAGAGGTAAAACATTCAAGAAGCAAACCTGAAACCTGTGCCTTCCTCATTCAGTCAAATTAATTAGCAAAATGAAAAGACTTTGTATTTCAAAGGGCAGGTTCAGAAACTCATTCAAGGAAACACTTCAAGATGCAAATTAGAATCAGCTGAAAAGTTGGACTGCTAAATTCTAAAGTTGTCAATATGGGAAATTTATTAGCATCTAAGTTCATTACAATCCAGTGTCAAGAGGTTTTGTAGTATTTTATCATGGTTAGGTTTGAAATGTTCCCATTGTACAGGTAGCTCTCGACTTACAACCACAATTGAGCCCAAAACATCTATTTCTAAGCGAGACATTTGTTAAATGAGTTTTGCCCCATTTTACAATCTTTCTTGCCAAAGTTGTTGAATGAATCACTGCAGTTGTTAAGTTAGTAACATGGTTGTTAATGCTTCCCTATTGAGTTTGCTTGTGTTAAGATTACAAAAGGTAATCATATGACCCCCGGGATATTGCAACCATCATGAACAGTTGCCATCTGCTCGAATTTTGATTATGTGATCATGGAGATGTTACAATAGTCATAAGTGTGAAAAACCTGTAAGTCATAAGTCACTTTTCCCATGGCCATTGTAATTTCAAATGGTCACTCAATGAACCATTGTAAATTGAGGACCACCTGCAATGGGAAAAATCTTGGCATGAAAAAGACAAGATCTTTCTCCCCAAAAGAAAGCTGGAAAGCAACTGGGATTGGAATCTACAAATACAATGAAGAAGGGGCAGGGGTGAGATTCTACCAATTTGGACCAGTTCAGGTGAACCGGTAGCTCCGACTATCACCTGGGAGCAAATCAGTTCATGCCAACTTTGAAGTGGGTCCACCCCCCCACCCCTGTGCTATACTCACCTATATTTCCTTTTCCGAAGCCCAACTGATCGGTGTGGCAGAGTGGATTGCCACACCTCATCTGTTTTCCTCACCAGCAGTAATGCAGAAGGTGAGTTTTCAGTAAACTGAGCACAGCACACACTCAGCAAACTGGTTGTTAAACTGGTAGGATCCCACCCCTGATGCCTTTCTCCCCAATCTTGACACAATGTCACAATGTCAAGATTGGGGAGCGGGGAGAAAGAATATAAGGAATGAAGTGAACCAGGCAAGAGAAAGACGAGCAGCCACTTGGCCATAGGTCATCTTTATCAATATATAGTGACCATTTTATCATATACACATTTTATCATGCACACATTTACCTAAGTCAGGGGTGTCCAAACTTTTTGCCAGGAGAGCCAGATTTGGTGAGGTGAAAATGTGTGGGGCCGACCATTCATCTTGGCATTCTTTGAACCATTAACGTTAATGTGCGGTGAAGGAAAAAACACCGGCTAGTGGGGATGAGTGACAGGGTGAGCCGGCGGGGGAAGAGGCTGCGGGCCGCTCAAAATTTGAAAACGGGCCACAATTGGCCCCCGGGCCGGACTTTGGATATGGCTGGCCTAAGTGGAGAATAGGAGAGAGCTATAGATTGCTTATATAATTTACTTTGCAAAGTGTGAACTCCATCCTTTCTAAAGCCAGCTTTTCATAATGGCTCTTTAAACTTCTCCATCAAATTCATGGGAAAATAAATTGGGTTCATGATTTCTCTGAAGTTCTGCATGGAAGGAGACTTGTTCAAAAATGTGCCTGAAGAAAACAAATCCGCTTTAGCTGTAATACTTTTCCTCCTCCCCACCCCAAAAAAAAGGGGAACTGAGGGAATTCACACCTAATATCTTCCCTTAGGATTTCATAAAAACCTGAAAAGGTGGCAGATATGAAAAAGCTGGCTGAAAGAAAATGCAGGGGGGGAAATGATGTCTCTGGTGCGAGTTTCCTTCTTCCATCTTCAAAGTCAGAAAGACAGCTATCTAGCCAACCTTTGTATATCCATCTCCTCATTTTATTCCTAGATAAAAGCCCATTGGTTTTATCACAATCCCAATTCCTTAATTTATGATGTAATAAAAGGTTTTAAAATAAACATTTACTCCTTGAAGAACAAATATTTGAATGATGTTCATGGGGGGAGTTAGGCATTCTGAAGCCAACCATAGCTTTTGTCAAGCTTTTTCCTTGTGTTAAATGAGATCATTACCATAATCTCCACATTATTGTTTAAACTTCCTTTTAGGAGTATTTTATTTAATAGAAAATATGGGTAATATTATCAAAGACGCTCCCTTCCTTAAAAAAAAGAGAGAATCATCAAATTGTTCTGTTAAAGGGATAGTAGAAGCTTTTATGTCTCTTCAGAGACATCATAATTACAATATGAGGGATTGCTAATTATAATTTTTGCTCAATGCTGCTCTGTGCTCTATTTCAGAGACAAAGAACATATGTGGAAGATCAGTAAAAAGTCAAAAATAAAGATTAAGAAAATGTTATTTTTCTACCTTATGAAACACAAGATGGCTGCCATCTCTTCTCCCACAAAAGAAATTTTATTGACTTCATAACAACATGGGATTTAAAATCTAATTGGAAAGGTTGAAGGCAAAAGTAATGAAGGAAGTCAAAAATGAGAGAAAATTAGATCTTTTGTGAAAAAGTTATGAAACTGCAGGAGAGGAGAACAAAAGGAGTTTTCTGAACATTACAAAGATTCATAAGAAAGGGGGGATAATGTTTGGATGCTAGACAGTAATTCAGCCTAAGGAAGAAATTGGTACAGAATGCAGGGATTGTATAAAAGAAATCTGAAAAAGCAAACCAGTGGATATGGAAAGGTAAGATTAAGTGTGCTGGCAATTTAGCTGTTCCTTAATCACTGATTGTTTGAAAAGTTCCTCAAATTAAGGTTAGCACTTATTGCTGTCAGTTATCTAAAAAGCCCCTTAGATGACAGATATTTTTTTTTACTAACCTTAGAAATGCAACAATAGTAAGATAAGAAGAAAGAACAGCTGTTTTCAGAGAGTGTAATGTGTTTGACAAATAATTGCTATGGCAAAACAGAACTAGTATGGTTTTCTTCTGGTAATTTAGCCCATTGCTAATCTAATTTGATGGACAGGCAGGATTACTTTCAATACAGAAAGGGGCTGGAGGTGATAGCCCAATGATGGAATGTACTTTGGCTGCTCCAGTGACATAAGCCATGATGTAGCAATTTAGAATATAATGAATTTTCCAGAAGATGTGGGATAAGAGAAGAGTATACAAAAGACAGAATTTATGGATTTAACCTTCAAGAAGCTTCTTGAAAACAGTCGTTCCTACTTTTGTTTCCAGAAAAGAGGACTATACTCCAATAATTTCCTCACCACAGATAAGTTTTGCAGGGAATTGGCAATTTTTTGAAAGGAATCATTAATTGATATCGGTAGGCCATACCAAGATCATTATTCAAACCATGATGAAACACTTTCCACAATCTCCTTTGCTCATTGAGATGGGCTGAGACAAACAAAATTTAGCCAATTTGGAAGGAGAGAGTGGCAGGACAAAAGTTGAGACAACATTTTCCCTTGTCTTTTGTATTAGGGAATACAACTTAGTAGGGTTTCCTTGGAAGTCATACTAGATGGCAGGCACAACAGACATTTTAAATATGAGCCAGCAGTGTGCAGCAGCTGCCAAAAAAGCTAACACAGTTCTAGGCTGCATAAACAGAGGGATAGAATCAAGATCACGTGAAGTATTAATACCACTTTATAATGCCTTGGTAAGTCCACACTTGGAATACTGCATTCAATTTTGGTCACCATGATGTAGAAAAGATGTGGAGACTCTAGAAAGAGTGCAGAGAAGAGCAACAAAGATGATTAGTGGAGTGGAGACTAAAACATATGAAGAATGGTTGCAGGAACTGGATATGTCTAGTTTAATGAAAAGAAGGACTAGGGGAGACATGATAGCAGTGTTCCGCTATCTCAGGGGTTGCCACAAAGAAGAGGGAGTCAAACTATTCTCCCAAGCACCTGAGGGTAGAACAAGAAGCAATGGGGGAAAAACTAATCACGGAGAGAAGCAACTTAGAACCAAGGAGGAATTTGCTGTCAGTTAGAACAATTAATCAATGGAACAACTTGTCTCCAGAAGTTGTGAATGATCCAACACTAGAAGTTTTAAAAAAGATATTGGACAACCATTTGTTTGAAGTGGTGTAGGGTTTCCTGCCTAAGCAGGGGGTAGGACTAGAAGATGTCCAAAATCCCTTCCAACTCTATTCTGTCCTGTCCTCTTCTGTTCTATTCTATTTTCAGGGAGGATATTAGAAGAAAAGCAACAATTTTGCAGTTTTCAAAGAACTTTCCCTCCAAATTGTGCAATGTCTCAACAACTGGGGTTAATGGTATTATTAAAGAAGAGTTTAGTCCAGGACTAAAACCAGCAGATAAACATCATTCTCCCTTTCTGGGTGTCCCATTACAGCATCAAAGTCCTGTTCTTCTTTTGTATTTTTTACTTTTAGGAAGGAAGGAATATAATCTATCACCCGACATGATACAAATCCATTTACTGTAAATATGGAAACTCTATAGCTGACATTTGAAACTATGGACAACTATATACTTCTTCTTCTTTTTTTTTTTTTGCTTTCATTTTTTTTTTCTGGAAATGTTCTGGTTTGATTTGCGGAATTATACTTTTTAATTTATTTAAATCTTACCCAAGCCTTCTCTTCCTATTTCTCATAAACAAATTATAAACCTCCAACACCTGACAGTGGCAGGAATCATTGCAAATCTCCAGCTTCACAGGCAAAAAAACACAAAGCCTTTAGCCTTGTAATCATCCAACAGGAAATACAAAATTTCTCAGGCTCATGGCAATATTTCCAAAAGATCAATATTTCCTTAGAGTTTGCAAATATCATCGTTTCAGTGTGGGCCATGGGCATGATGAGGCTAAAATCTGCCATTTACACTAGGCTGTCTTAAGTTATTTTTCTTATGTACCTGAAAAATGCTACACTACTTTTCACTCAACCCGGTGCCCTGCAGATACCTTGGGATTATAATTCCCAACATTTCTTGCAATCAAAAAGTGATGAGAACTCCCTAAACATATGAACAGTTTCTGTGCTGTATTTCTGAGTTTGCATCATGATCTCAATGTTTTGGCTGGTGCAGCGAGATCTTTTCAAATTTTTCTATTCTAAAAGGAGCAGATTGCAGGCGTTTTATTTTATTTCATTTCATGACAAATTTATGGGACTAGGATAAAATGAAAGGTTCAAGTGAATCAATTTTATTTGATCTCAACTCCTCTCGTGCTTAAGGATTTCTCTTCCTTTTCTTATTTCTGACATCATCACTTTTTTGTCTTTTAGTTAAAGGCACTAGAAATCATGGTCACCTGTTTTGACTTGCCTTAAAAACTGTATTGTAACTTCTCCAGCTCACTTTCTCTTTAACTTTGAGTCCAAGTGAACAGGAAACCAGGATGGCCACAAAAAAAAATTACAATGGTAATTAACAGAAGAGAATATTTGTACCTCAGGGTTGAACTGTGAGGTTCATGGTGTTTTCTGAGCTTGGTTGTTGTTGTTTTTTGCAGACAATTATATATAATTAGATATAATTATCCAATTATATCTAGGCCAGGCCACTCAAGAGACCAAACAAATAGGCCCTTCCTCCCTAAAGCAGAGGGCACAGAACTTCAAGGTCAAGAAGAAGTGGTTTGTCTGTGACAAGTAATTATTAATAGCATCCTCCAATCCCAGATCCCATTGCCACTGTCAGGCAGGCCTCATTCAATATCCAAGAAAGGAAACCTCCAACTCCAATTAGTTAGAGAAAAGGTATTTTTACTGAATATGAAATGAAAACAGTGAAAGTGATGCAAGATCTGAGGCAAAAAGGTGCAAACTTGTACATATCAAAAGTTACCTAATCCCTCCGACCAGTACCCCCAGCCCAATCTCCAATTTCCAATCCCCAAGGGTATCATGTGGGGTGCATCTTCAGTTGGCCTCATTCAGCTGGTGTGCAGAGACAAACCTAAACACAGACCTTCAGAATGCGCAGAAGATGGTGAGAACAAAACTCCCTTTTTCGTGATGTCTCCACCAGCATACTTCCCCTCCCAAACACCATGTGCCCCCTCCCTCCCCATCACTATGGCAGCCGATAGCAAGCAAGCGAGATTGAGGCTGACAGCCACTCTCTGACAGAAAAAAAAAATCTAATGTGACTATCACTGTCACATAATTAATTGGGTAGTACATGGCTGCCATGGTCACAATGAGCTCCTCAGCCATCTTTGACTCCAGGCCCAGAGAAGGAGATTGGAGTACTCCAGAAACGTAAGTCTAGGAAATGCCACTACCTATTTGCCCCCATAGTCAAGTAACTTGGACAGGGCTGCTGCTACACTGGAAAGGGAGAGAGCCAAGCAATAGACCCAAATTGCAGTGTATCCTTATGGCCCCAATTCATAAACAGGCATTACAAATAATTTTCTAATATTTAGTATATCTCCCCTACAAAGCTTTACCCTGAAGCTACACTGCTGACAACATTGTTCAAAGCCTGAAGCTGATTTACAACTATAGTAGCTGCACCGGGACAATTGTATCCCTCAATGAGGATCTAAGATGCCCTTGGTGTTCTCTGAGTTTGGTTGTTTTCTTGCAGACACTCCGTTACCCAAACTATGATATCAGCCGTGCTAACACTGCTGATGTTACCTAATTTGGGTAATGAAACATACTCAAGAGACCAACCAGGCTCAGAGTGCACCAAGGATCCCTCATTTCAACCCTGAGCTACAAATATTCTCCTTTGTTGACCTAAGATGCCTATTTTCAGGGTCTTGCAAAGTGTAGTCTAGGTGGAGCTTTCCAAAACAAACATTGTTTGTTATATTTGGTTGAGATATTTTGAAACCAAAAGAAGGTATACCTTATTTTCAAGTCCACTCTTAATTTCGCCATCTTCACATTGCACATCTCTCCCACCCACCCTCTTACAAGGAATTCATTAAGTGAATTCAATTCTAATGAGGGGGGGGGATTCCCAGAATTATGCTGGATGCGTACTACATGTTTCTCTTTGCCAGATGAAACTCTGAGTCCTGGAGACCTTTCAAGTGGCGCTTACATCCAAATGTCCATGTACTGCTGAGCTAAGAGCCATCTGGACAGGAGGTGAAGAAAGGTAAGTAGCAAATGAGTAATTCCCAATGTCATTTAACCTTTAGAATGGATGTTTTGTATGCCCTTTCATCCAACAGAAAGCGGTAACCAGCAGAAGGAGACACGGGGATCTTATATTTAATGGCCATTTAGTGGACTGCTGAGACTTTTGGTCTGCGTCTACGTCGGTTGAGTTCATTAGTGTAATTAACCAACGATCAATCTTTCTCAATTAGTTACACAAAAATAGCCACTGTTAGGATCTTTGGAGGCAAAAAGAGGGATGGGGCTACTTTTTCTGCTTGATTTCACATCAACTCTTAAAACACAGGCATGGAACCTTAAGTCACCAGAAGCCAGCTTCCTTTAAAACACCACAATTTAATGAAAATGAGAATGTAATGAGAAGCTAAACAACTTCTTCTTCTTCTTCTTCTTCTTCTTCTTCTTCTTCTTCTTCTTCTTCTTCTTCTTCTTCTTCTTCTTCTTCTTCTTCTTCTTCTTCTCCTCCTCCTCCTCCTCCTCCTCCTCCTCCTCCTCCTCCTTTCTCTTCTTCTCCTTCTTCCTCCTCCTTCTTCCTCTTCTTCTCCTTCTTCTTCTTCCTCCTCCTTCTTCTGTTTCTTCTCCTTCTCCCCCTTCTCTCCTCCTCCTCCTCCTCCTCTTTTTCTTCTTTTCTGTTGTTTCTTTTTCTTCTTTTTCTTCCCCTCCTCCTTTTTCTTATTTCCTCCTCCTCCTCCTCTTCTTCTTCTTCTTCTCCTCCTCCTTCCTCCTCCTCCTGTTTCTCCTCCTCCTCCTCCTCCTCCTCCTCCTCCTCCTCCTCCTCCTTCAAAAAAGCAATCCAGTTGCCTTTTGGAAAAGTGTTTGAGAAAACTATGACGTGGATGACTGAAAATCTCCACGGAGTGCAATTTAAAATGCATGGATGAAATGTACAAAGCCCAGCCAAGCTCAGGGATGCTTCTGTGTGTCATAGGATCTTTATACTATATCCAATTCTGTGGTCTCACATGAGCCATAAGCAGCACGGTTTCCACATAACCTCACAAGCACTTGCCTCCATTACCATTCACATACAATCCTACATTCCACAATATTACCAACTTTCCTTGTGAGTCAGTGGTGGGTTCCGGATCCCGTTCCAACCAATCATCCACATGGATGTGCACATGTGTTTTACTGTCCAGCGACACCTCCGCGATGCTCCAGCTGCTCAGCGGAGCATCGCACAGGTGCTGTACACGCCATGCGTATGCACGGAGGTGCTAAAGACTTTAAAACAGGCAAGGAGCGAGGGCAGGTGGGTGGACCCTCCGGAGCACCATACTGGAACGGTAGCCGATGCTGTGGGCAGGCTCCAGGACACCACACTGGGGTATACCACCTGCAACCCACCACTGTTGGGAGTAATGCCACAAATCTGATAAGAGAATTAATGTAAGTGTGTGAAAATGTAACCAACAAAAAGCTTGAAAGAAAATTGGTCGCTCAGTTTGGCTATTCATAGAATCACATAGTATAAATTACCATTCAGGCCCCCGGATCATACTGGTGGTTATAATGTATCATATTCTGACTTTTGAAGGGATTTATATATTTATTAAATTTATATGCCATCTGTTTCTCTGTCAAATGATTCCGGATGGATTGATATATATTTTTAAAAATTCTAAATTTTATGTCTGGGTCACTAGAGCCCTGGTCCTTCACACATTTCCATAATAAATAAATAAATAAATAAATAAATCCCCATAGATTTTTTTTTTAGTTGATTTGTCCCAAAGATTGGAATTTGCATTAGCTATAGAAGAGGATTGAAGTTTGCAAAGAAGTGTCTGAAGGATCTGCCAATGGAATTATTGGAGGGATAATGATTTGGATGGAAGAAAAAGAACCAGCAAGATAAAAGAAGAAAGATAGAAGAGAGATGATTGGCTGGGAGAGATGACCATATTAAAATTTTAATACATTCTCCTGCAACACAGCATTTGATTTGTACACAATGGTATTCAATTACTGACAGGAGACTCAATTTGGCACATGGCTCTGGCTGATTGCCTCGCTACATGTGACACATGTTGGTCCTCTTAATCACAGCTTTGATATATTTCTAGGTGCGGAATTGTAAGTTCTCCAGTAGAAGAAAATTAGCAATATATATATTGCTATATATATATATATATTTGGGAATATATATATTGCTATATATATATATTTGGGAATCGAACCTGTGCAGGTTCGATTCCCAAACTTGGGTATGGCTAGCTGATGAGAGCTAAATAGCTTGAAATAGATCTATACTAGTCTCCCTTTATTTATTTATCAGCATAAATATAACAAATGTAACAAAAAGGCAACAGTAAAAAATATTGGGTTTCTGTCTGGATGGTCTCTTGTGATGAGCCTAATGACAGAGAGTGGAAGTGTGACCTTCCTCCCATACTTGGGAAATAAAGGGAGACTAGTATAGATCTATTTCAAGCTATTTAGCTCTCATCAGCTAGCCACACCCTTACTGGGAATCGAACCTGTGCTCTATATTTGGGCATACCAGGGGTTGTGACTTTAAATATATACATACATACATACATACATACATACATACATACATACATACATACATACATACATATAATATTTTGATAGAATTTCTGAGAATTGGACACAATTGAACCTGTGTGTGTGTGTGTGTGTGTGTGTGTGCGCGCATGTGTGTGTGTGTGTATGCATCACTCTTTGATATAAATGATAACCTGCACTGCTTACCTTTTTTTTAAAGGACACAGCTCATTTTAATATACATTTTTATCAGGTGGGAGTACTTCTGTGAATATAGAAATATCGGTGAATATGACAAGAGCTGGCAGAAAGAATTCATTACAAACTGAACACATTCATTTCACTTTATTTCTCACCCTAAAACTGATATGAATGTTCAAAACAATATTCAGTGGTTCCCCAAAATGGAAAGTCACATAAATTAAAGTCTCTTACAAGGGGAAAAATCAGGCTGGGAGAAATGAGACTCAAAGGGCAGAGATAGCGGGAAGAGGAAGGATTAAATAGCCCATGTTGCTCAACGTTTCTGCCTTTTCTGTTCCTAATGCTGTTTTTGTTTCTCTTTGAAATAGAGCCAAGGTTCTGCTTTACTATTCCACACAGTATAAAGCTATTCCCTCTTCTTCTTCTTCTTCATCATCATCCAGACATTTGCATACAAATTGCTACAGAAATTCCATAAACCTCTAAACATGGTTTCTGAAGGGATGAATTCATTGTCTTGCTTTAAGTCAGAGATGCAGCTGTTGCCGAAACAGCAGTCAGACGCTGAGAATCTAAAAAGGGGATGGGCAGAGATCACCAGCAGAGGGCTAATAAATAGATATTGTTCCAGAAGCCTGCAACTGAAGGCTTTCAACCTCAGCTGTCTTATTCCAGGATGGCAGCCATGACCCGTGTGCCACTTATTGGAAAAGTCTTGCTCTTGAATAGCATAACACTTCTTCAATAGCCTGACACCTGCCCTCTCTCCTCTTCCACCCATCAGCCTCCCTTTCCTTCGCTCTTCCTCCGCCAAGGTAAAGGAATCCATCACAATCACCCACAAATCAGCGTAGACTGATGAACTGGTGAAGGGCACTTCTGCCTAGCATTCAGTCAGACTCTCCTTTCCCCATATGAATGTTGTGGCCTGCCAGCAGCCAGTGGAGTTGGCAGCAGAGTCAGAGGGTGAGGAGGTTGAGGAGGAACATGGGACAGTCCTGGGGGCTGAGGAAAGCTCGGATGAGGGCTCTGCTTCAGAGGCAGAGAGTGAGTGAACTACTAAGCAGTGAGGCAGAGGAACAGCTGGAGCCTGTTCCCAGTGTGCGCATGTGCAGAGCTGCCAGAAGACGAGAACAACAAAGAAAGCAGAGTCGATGTGGGAGTAAAGCCACACCTTGGAGGTGATTGGCCCCTCCAATAGGAAACAAAAGAGGAGCAAACAGGAAGGGGGTGTTTGCAGGAAACACTTCATTCCTTTGGTCGTTTCAAGAGTGAAAAGTTCTGTTTGTGACTAAGAGACTCTGTGTCAAGTGTTGCCTTGCCTTGCATTTAGAAACTAGTTATCTGACAGCTCGCCAAGTGAGATAAGGTTTGTGTTGATATATATATTCCTCTGAAAGACTGTTTGCCAATCCTTGCTGACTATGAATGAAAGGAATTCACAGCAGTGTAAATAAAAGAGGTTTTACCTTCTTCCTAGGGCTGAGAGAAAGTGGCTGGCCCAGAATTATCCAGCTGGTTTTGTGCCCAAGGCATGAGTAGTGTAAGAAGAAATCAACCCTGTCCCCCCCTGTTATCCCAAATAAAATATTAGCCATAAGATAAAGCCTCAGAAAAGCTGAAAGACCTAGACACTAATAAAAAAAATGCCTGAAGCCCATTCCACATCCCAGCCAGACACCTAAAGAACACAGTGTAACAAGAAACTAACTACAGATGCCTATATTTAAGGAGATAATGAGCTTATTGAAAGAGGAAGCCAACTATCTAGATGGCTCCATTCATAAGCAAAGTAAATACTGCCTGCAGAAGTCCATTCAAGACATGATATTTCAAAACCCCTTACAGCAATTTTGACAGCTAACAAAAGCAGAGTGATAGGATTAGACCAAGCAGCCCCTCGCTCAAAAATCTAACACAGGACATAGACATCAGTCACAACAAGAATTACCCAACACCCTTTCAGAACACAAAGCCCATATTGCACAAATCCCAAACTTCAAAGTTACAGAAACTATAAAGATCCATCCACTCATTCAGCCATTTGCCCAGCTGTCCCAGAATCATATGTTGGTGGTTCTGTACTTCAATAAACCAACTTTCTTTCTAATCAGCCTCCATGTTATCTCCAGCATCTTTCTCCCAGCTTGAAACTGAACCAAATGGATTTTCTTTCCAACAGTAGAATCCCCCAGCCTACTGGCTTCTACCCTGATTGCCTTAACAGGTACCCAAACCGGCAAAAGGAGAGCAATGGGTCATGAGGTTAGAATGCTGGGCTGATGATCAGCAAGCTTTGTTCGAGACCCATTGCTGTCGTGGGGCAGGGTAAACTCCCATCCATGGTGGGATTCAGCCAGTTCGCACCTATTCGGGAGAACCGGTTGGTAACTGTCTAGGTAGTTCAGAGAATCAATTGTTGGAAGAAATCGCCTTTTGTTTTTTCCCCACTTTGCAGGGCTAATCCTGTAAGGAAGGCAGAAAGGAAACATTCTTTGTTGTTTCTAGCCTAATCTTTATTACTCTGCTTACAGAAACTGCCTCTCCGGTTAATCCTTATTACATTGTAACAGCTAAGGTGAAGCGCCCATCGATGTGAGTGACGTTGAATTGGCCACGCCCACCCAGTCATAGACCACCGAGCCCCGCCTTCCCAGCTGGTTATTAGGTCAGAGAATCGGTTGTTGAATTATTTGAATCCCACCACTGTTCCCATCATATGCTCCAGCTCACCCAGCAGTTTAACAGTGGGCAACTGCAAGTAAATTAATGTGTATCATTTCAGTGGGCAACTTCACTGGGACACAAAAAGAGCCACAACTGGGTGTCCTCCAGGCAACAGTGATGTCACGGGCAAATCCTTTTGCCACGTGACATGGAAAAAAACTACACAAACTGGCTCTCACAAAACATAATAAGTCTTAGTCAGAAGACATACTAAGCTACAATATAATCAAGGTTAAATCTAACCATCAGTGGTTTACAAAAATGCTGGAAAAAGTCATTTACCCAAAATGCATGCACTGATATAGCCATTTTCCATTTTATTTTATTTTTTTGGTGAGAAGAGCAAATTTGCAAATTGATGCAGACTGGGTTAGAATTTATTTAGTGTCAGGAGAATGAGGATTGAGAATGAGAATAAGAATGAGGGCTAAATCAAAAGCCCCAAAGAAATGTTTAATTCTTATACACACACATACACAACAATTATGAATAATATAAATATAATTTGCATTAAAAGAAGCAAGGGCACCAACATAATAGCAAGTGGGCATTTTTAGCAGAAAGAACGGCCTGAAAAAGAACCTCTATTATTGCAAAAACACTTTTTTACACAACTTGCAGTCATATATTTCGACCTAAACTGACCACTCAGCTTCCAGCAGCTACACAGCATGTGCCTTTGATCACACCTCTGCAGTGCACATTCTAGCTTAACCCACAGATCCATTAAGAAATAAACTACCACCTATATACAGCACATGTCCAAAATATAGACACTTTCATAAAATAGCACGGGAATGTGGCAACAGGATGCTAGTAAAATCCTCCTTTATACATGAGTTTCTTGCTGGGCATGATTTGAGTTATTTTATTGCTTTATAAGTCAAGGTAGCAAACATATATACGTAATACTCATGCCTACTCCTATTTTCCTGACAACAATCCTGTGAGGTGGTTTCAGCTGAAACATCATTTATCTATCATCATTTATTTATCATCATTTAGATGGTGATAGATAGATAGCTACATAGAATAGAATAACAAAGGTGGAAGGGACCTTGGAGCTCTTCTAGTCCATCCCCCTGCTTAGACAGGAAACCCAACACCACTTCAGACAAATGGTTATCCAACATCTTCTTAAACATGTCCAGTGTTGGAGCATCCACAACTTCTGAAGGCAAATTGTTCCACTGATTAATTGTTCTCTCAGGAAATTTCTCCTTAGTAGATGATAGATAGATAGATAGATAGATAGATAGATAGATAGATAGATAGATAGATAGATAGATAGATAGATAGATAGATAGATAGATAGAGAAAGATGATAGATAGATAGATAGATAGATAGATAGATAGATAGATAGATAGATAGATAGATAGATAGATAGATAGATAGATAGATAGATAGATAGATAGATAGATAGATAGATAGATAGATAGATAGGAGAGGGAGTGATAGGCTCAACATTACTCAGTCTGTTTATGTCCTTAAGGCCGGATTAGAATTCACTGTCTCTTGATTTCTAGGCTGTCAGACTAAGGAAAAATGCAGTTTCTTTAAACAGCTGCTGTTCTGTGATTATAAATTCCTCCACTACAACCTCTGGACTCCAGATCTTCTTCTTTCATTAAGTCCTGATCACTGCTCAGCCAACGTTTGGTACCATAGAGCACTACCAATACATTTACTAACCCTCGACTTTGAACTTTTTACTATCTGCCACAGGTGGCTGTCCCTGGCCATTTATTTACTCATTGGTAACTTATCCTGTAGCATCTTCATAGCATTACCAGGCCTCCACTGAAGTGATGTAAAGTTTGTTCCCAAGATTGTTATTTTGGCACAATGATAGCTGGAACATGCTATCAATCATTTGTGGGGAAATGACTTGGATATTACACGTCACCCACATGCAATAGTGGTTTTTCATCAAAAGGGGAAGGTAGACTTCTAATGGGCTTTTCGTTTATTGATGCACTCTGATCCTATTTTATTTTATCCTGCAATATTAATGTCTTATTGATGTTCTATCATCTGTTTAGTTCCTCTAATTAATCACTTGTTTGCATTGCATTCAATCATGGCTAAGTGACTTAAGTTATATTCTCAACCAGCAACTCTAGTAGGAAAAGAGAGAAAATTATCTGGCTTTCACTCTCTCTACCATCAGTTCTGCTCAGTGGTGGGATTCAACTATTTTTACTATCGGTTCTGTGGGCATGATATGATTTTGTGGGTGTGGCAGAGGAAAGGATACTACAAAATCCCCATTCCCTTCCCAATCTACTAACTGCTTTCCTGGTCCATTCTCCTGTTCAGGGCAACAAAAGAAGATCAGCTGGGAGGCTGGGAGGCAACAGGGCCAGCCTATTTGCCGGTTCTCCAAACTACGTACTCAAAATTTCCGCTACCGGTTCTGCAGAAACTGTCAGAACTGGCTGAATACTACCTCTGCATAGTTACCGCTACTCACACCATTACTGTGTAAGCTGCATTGGTTATCTGCCCAACATACACAAGAGGTGAGTCAGAAATGCCATGACCACAAGTGTATGATTTAGGTTGCCATCTAGACATTTTTAAATTCTCCCTTCTCACAACCACCCACAAATCAACCTGCATCCCACACCGCTTGGCATGAAGGCAGCAATGATTGATTGTTTTCACTGAAATCATTGTCACAATCTCCTTTCTCCCTGTGGTTCTTTCTACTAGAGAGACTGGAACAAAGTCAGAAAAGAATGACATGCAAGTCCTTCCTTATTTACTAATAAAAGAAAATAAATAGGTCATTTAAAACCAGCAACCATTAATCCATTTGTAAAAGCCCTGGTCCTCTGAGATGTGCTATCACATCACAACCTTCAAGACAAAAACACACATAAAAAAGACACCCACTTGCCTTTTAAAAAAATAGAATACATTTATAGTAAAGAGAAACTCAGAAGGGTATTGGACTTAGGGAATAAAAGACTGGATCTACAAAAAAGAAGTGATAGTTAACCTTGCTTAAAACAGTCTGGGCTTTGTTTCATATTAGTTGCAAAAAGAATGAGACGATATTTTCAGTACCTTCAAAATAAAATAAAAACTGTAATGTAGTCTAGGTGATTTATTGATTGATTTTGGAATTCTGCAGGTGATGGCTGAAAATACTCTTCTTTTTCTTCTTCTTTTTCTGGGAAAACTTGAAGAGAAAAGGCTGGCCAGATCCTGCTTTGCTAATTAACCTCAAGAATTCATTCACATAGATTTCTGGATTAGAGGAGAAAGCTATTCCATTCCAGTCATTTCTGTAAATGTTCTCCTCTAACAATTACCCCTAAAGATTGCCTTGCAAGCTGTGCCTTTCACCTAAATGCATTCACATTTTTTTTTATTTTTTTTTTGTAGCAGAAGAATAAGTAGTAGAAGAAACCCA
Organism: Thamnophis sirtalis; assembly: GCF_051295495.1. Classification (NCBI taxonomy): domain Eukaryota; kingdom Metazoa; phylum Chordata; class Lepidosauria; order Squamata; family Natricidae; genus Thamnophis; species Thamnophis sirtalis. Next base: position 39,971,220 of record NW_028261383.1, read on the forward strand.
AATCAAAGTGGGATAATTTTTTTGGTGTGTGTGTCTATATTATTGAGAATGAGGCATTCCTTGACATAAAAGCATTATATAGTATCATAATAAAAACCCTGGTGGCGCAGTGGTTAGAATGCAGTATTGCAGGCAAACTCTGCCAACAGCTTGGAGTTCGATCCTGACTGGCTCAGGGTTGACTCATCTTCCGAGGTTGGTAAAATGAGTACCCAGATGGTTGGGGGCAATGTGATTCCTTTATAAATTGTCCAGAGAACGCTGTAAAATCCCAAGTAAGACCCATCCCTAATCCTAACACACAAACACAGAGACATCACTATTAATATATGATCTTGAAACCTAATAACGGATTATATAAAAAATGCCTGGATCTTCTCATTCCATGAATTAAACACAAATCTTTTTGTTTTCATTGGATCAATTACTTAATTCATTCATTTTTTTCTGTCTTTCTCTTCTTCACTCTTAACTGTTCTTCGCTCTCTTGGTTGGTTATATTCTTTGCAACTGTCTTTTTTCAGTCTATACACAGTCTAATGTAACTTTTGCTCACCTTCATTTTACAGCAATCATTCTTATATAGATTTTTCCTCATTCACATCTTTTTTTTTTATTTCATCTCTGCCCCAAGCATCATTTTTCATACTGCTGTAGAACTTTATAAGAAGATTTTTTTCACACAGTTCCAAGCAGCTTCCAAACCTTTTTTCCTTTTGTCCACTTTCCATTCTTTTATTGGGAGTTTAATCCATCTTCTGATACTTTCTCACACAGGATCTGTAGTTCTATTTCTGCATCACTCTGATGTAGTTTCTTTCTCTCTTTTGTTCCCTTATGCCATATATGAGTGGTAGCAATAGAAATCAAAATTATACATAAATGTAAAAATAAACAAGAACCGTATTTTTCAGAGTATAATTCAGAGTATATTTTTTCCTTTAAAAAGAGGGTGAAAATCTGGGTGCATCTTATACACTGAATACAGCATTTTTGGCCTCCCGAAACCCCTCCCCCTTTGCAAAAATGGCCATGCATAGCCTATAGGAGGCTTCCAGAGTACTCCTGGGAACTGGTGAGGACAAATATAAGTGAAAAACGGGCTGGTTTTTTGCTCGTTTTTGGCTTCCCCCAGGCTCCAGGAGCACTCTATAAGCCTCCTAAAGGCTATACATGCCCCTTTTTTTGGACAAAAAAATGGGCCTGTTTTTGGGAGGTCTTTTTTTTTAATTTGCCTCTTCAAAATCTTGATGCATCTTATACTCCAAAAAATATGGTAGATGATTATATAACAGTCATTGTTTCTGTTCCTTTTCGTTCTCTGAATTGCTCAATCACTTTTTTACTCTTTCATTTCATTTTCATCTGTCAATTCATGTTACCTAACAGAATAATTTTTTCCTTGGATCCCATTCATTCAAATGTTGAAGAATTTCCCCCAAAACTGGTATTTGGGCCTTCCATTTTTACCATTCATTGGAGTATAATGCTTTAATTCATTGGAGTATAACATTCAATTTTTGTCAAGTACAAGTAGTCCTTACAACCACGATTTTTGTTGCTAAGTGAAACATTTGTTAATGAATTCTGCCCCTTTTTATGACCTTTTGTGCTTGTGTTAAGTTAGTAACATAGTTTTTAAGTGAATCTGGCTTCCCCTTACTTTAATTGCAAGAAGGTCACAAAAGGAGATCACTGGGACACTGCAACCGTCATAAATTTGAGTCAAAATTCATATGTCAAGCACCTGAATTTGTTCATATGACTATGGGGATACTGCAACAGTTTTAAGTGTGAAAAGGGTCATAATTCAGTTTTTTCAATGCCATTGCAACTTTGAACTGTCACTAAATGAACGGTTGTAACTCGAGGACTACCTGTAGTCTTTCTCTTCACTAGACTAAGCATATACCTAGTTTGCACAAAAAACTCATCTTACACTTTAGCTTCCAGACTCCTAATCATCTTTGTTGTTTTCCTTGGAATTGTTTCTAGAGTCTCAACATCTTTTTTTGTATTATGGTGACTAGAACTGGATGCAGTATTCCAGTCTGAAATGGTATGGGGTTTCCTGTCTAAGTAGGGGGTTGCACTAGAAGACCTCCAAGGTGCCTTCCAACTCTGTTATTCTACTACTGCTGGCTGATACTTAAAGGGTTGTCCACTAGGACATTCAGAGCCTTCTCACAATAACTGCTGTTTGAGCCAGGTATCATCTATTCATTTTGTTGTAATCAGTGCCTGAAAACATGTATCAAGCCTCATGAAGCTTTTTTTTAATTCTAAAACTTTATTTAAAAAATGAGTCATTTGGATACCCGTGCTTTGCTATAGAACTATGTGACCAGGCTTGATAAATTGACAGTTAAAGCTTGAACATTAATGGGTAGTTATGATCAGCCTCTCTTCTCTACTTCACTCCCTCAGGCTTGCCTCACAGAAGCCTCGACTCTCCTATCCCCTTCTCTCCCTCAGGCTTGCCCCACAGAAGCCTCTCCTATCCCCTTCTCTTCCTCAGCTTGCCCCACAGAAGCCTCTCCTATGTTATCCCCTTCTCTCCTTCAGGGATGCCCCACAGAAGCCTCTCCTCTCCTATCCCCTTCTCTCCTTCAGGGATGCCCCACAGAAGCCTCTCCTCTCCTATCCCCTTCTCTCCCTCAGGCTTGCCCGACAGAAGCCTCTCCTCTCCTCTCCCCTTCTCTCCCTCAGGAATGCCCCACAGAAGCCTCGACTCTCCTATTCCCTTCTCTTCCTCAGGCTTGCCCCACAGAAGCCTCTCCTCTCCTATCCCCTTCTCTCCCTCAGGCTTGCCCCACAGAAGCCTCTCCTCTCCTATCCCCTTCTCTCCCTCAGGGATGCCCCACAGAAGCCTCGACTCTCCTATCCCCTTCTCTTCCTCAGGGATGCCCCACAGAAGTCTCTCCTCTCCTATCCCCTTCTCTCCCTCAGGCTTGCCCCACAGAAGCCTCTCCTATCCCCTTCTCTTCCTCAGCTTGCCCCACAGAAGCCTCTCCTATGTTATCCCCTTCTCTCCCTCAGGAATGCCGCACAGAAGTCTCTCCTCTCCTATCCCCTTCTCTCCCTCAGGAATGCCCCACAGAAGCCTCGACTCTCCTATCCCCTTCTCTCCCTCAGGCTTGCCCCACAGAAGCCTCTCCTATCCCCTTCTCTTCCTCAGCTTGCCCCACAGAAGCCTCTCCTATGTTATCCCCTTCTCTCCTTCAGGGATGCCCCACAGAAGCCTCTCCTCTCCTATCCCCTTCTCTCCTTCAGGGATGCCCCACAGAAGCCTCTCCTCTCCTATCCCCTTCTCTCCCTCAGGCTTGCCCCACAGAAGCCTCTCCTCTCCTATCCCCTTCTCTCCCTCAGGCTTGCCTCACAGAAGCCTCTCCTCTCCTATCCCCTTCTCTCCCTCAGGCTTGCCCCACAGAAGTCTCTCCTCTCCTATCCCCTTCTCTCCTTCAGGGATGCCCCACAGAAGCCTCTCCTCTCCTATCCCCTTCTCTCCCTCAGGCTTGCCCCACAGAAGCCTCTCCTCTCCTCTCCCCTTCTCTCCCTCAGGAATGCCCCACAGAAGCCTCGACTCTCCTATTCCCTTCTCTTCCTCAGGCTTGCCCCACAGAAGCCTCTCCTCTCCTATCCCCTTCTCTCCCTCAGGCTTGCCTCACAGAAGCCTCTCCTCTCCTATCCCCTTCTCTCCCTCAGGCTTGCCCCACAGAAGTCTCTCCTCTCCTATCCCCTTCTCTCCCTCAGGCTTGCCCCACAGAAGCCTCTCCTCTCCCCTTCTCTCACTCAGGAATGCCCCACAGAAGCCTTGACTCTCCCATCCCCTTCTCTCCCTCAGGGATGCCCCACAGAAGTCTCTCCTCTCCTATCCCCTTCTCTCCCTCAGGCTTGCCCCACAGAAGCCTCTCCTCTCCTAGCTCCTTCTCTCCCTCAGGCTTGCCCCACAGAAGCCTCTCCTATGTTATCCCTTTATCTCCCTTTCGGATGGAATTTCATCATGCAGGCCAGATGAATCATGTGCTGGCTACGCCCACACCCAAGTGGCAGTTGGAACAGAGATCTTTTCAGGTGGGGAGAGGGGAGTAGAAAATCCAACTCCTTAACATCAGAACGTATTAATAATAATATAAGAAATACTAATGAGCTGATGGTCATTTTGAAAAATCCTTTCTTAGCGAGCACCTAGAAGCCAAGAGGAACATACTGTAGGTGCCAAATTTCAAGTTTGTAGCAGTCAGATTAGACTGGAAAATAAGAAACGCAGCCACCATTTTGGCACCCAGTAAACTACAGAGATGTGTTCATGACTTATTAGAAGTTGCAGATGATTTGACTTTGTATGTGGGGAATGGAGCTACAGGAAAGCTGAACAGAAATTATAATGAGATTTGAAAACAGAAATGGGGTGCTACTAATATCTGTTTTGATTTATTATATTGTTTATATTATTATTAGGGGCAAAAGCTTTTTCACATGGCAGTCTTTTTCAGAGAGATTGATTCCTTCTGTTTCCTCTTCCAAATCACTGCATTAGCCCTAGATGATACATTATTCAACATTTGTCCTGCTAAATAACATGGCTATAAAATCAGTTAAGGAAATGGCTTTCATTACGAAGGTAAAAGTGCTATTTGGAGGTGGGGGGGGGGAGATTGTTCAATTTTTTTTTTAAAAAAAAACAAATTCCGTTTGAAAGATTTGAACAGGGATTGGGGAGAAAGAAGCATCTTTAATCTAAATGTTGCAAAACTTTTGGTAGGTTTTGAAAGTTAAAAAATAATTACCATAATGCCCATGAGGCTTCCAAAACAAAACAATAAAAAATAAAAACAAAACAAAGCTCTGGGATAATGTTCTTTGATATGTTCGCCCGCATTCGGAAAGTGGCTTTCATTAATTTCACATAAATGGTCAGGCAAGAAATTGATAGAAGGAAAAACACAAGAGAAGAGGAACAGCCATAATGATTTTGTAATGAGTTGTTATGGTAGAGCATAGAATGGGATTGAGCCAGTCTGTTAGCTGCTGATTAATGAGTCTGGGACTTCAATCCTTTGATCTATAGAAATTGCCTCTGATGACTTTCCTGTAATATTTGTTCATCGTTCCATGCAATTGTATTGGGGTGTTTCAGTTGCCCTATGTTGGGAACAGCCTCAGCTAGAAGATCCATACAAATGTAAGACTACCACTTGCAGTCCACCAAACAAATAAACCTTCTCAGAAATAGCTCACTCTCATTTGAAGCCTTTGTTTGTTTGTTTGTTTGTTTGTTTGTTTGTCAAACATGTACAAGATAGCAGGTACAGGTATAAACATAAACCTGAACAAAGGAAGTATATGCAGATAAATGGGGACAGTAAGACAGGGACGGAAGGCACACTGGTGCGCTTATGCATGCCCCCTTTACGGACCTCTTAGGAATGGGATGAGGTCCACGGTAGACAGTTTAAGATTGAAGCTCTGAGGGTTTGAGGCTGTAACAATGGAGTTGGGTAGAGCATTCCAGGTGTTGACCACTCTGTTGCTGAAATCGTATTTTCTGCAAAAGAGTGTGAAGCGATTTACCTTGAGCTTATATCGAATTGTTAGCCCATGTATTATTGTGGTTGAAGCTGAAGAAGCTCTTGACAGGTAAGACGTTGTAGCAGAGGTAGGAGCCGAGGTGGCGCAGTGGTTAGGGTGCAGTACTGCAGGCCACTTCAGCTGACTGCTATCTGCAGTTCAGCGGTTCAAATCTCACCGGCTCAAGGTTGACTCAGTCTTCCATCCTTCCGAGGTGGGTGAAATGAGGACCCAGACTGTGGGGGCAATATGCTGACTCTGTAAACTGCTTAGAGAGGGCTGAAAGCCCTATGAAGCGGTTTATAAGTCTAACTGCTATTGCTAGACAATTTTGTGTACTATGCTTAGATCGGACTGCAGGTGGTGCAGTTCCAGATTGTCCAAACCCAGAATTTCAAGCCTGGTGGCATAAGGGATTCTATTGTGAGCAGAGGAGTGGAGGACTCTTCTTGTGAAATACTTCTGGACCCGCTCAATCATGTTAATGTCCGATATACAGTGTGGATTCCAGGCGGATGAGCTGGAATTGGTCTGGCAAAGGTTTTGTATGCCCTAGTTAGCAATACAATGTTACAGGAGAAGAAGCTTCGCAAATGAAGACATGGCATTCACATTGGAATTAGTTCTGTGACCCATACAGTTCTCATGCAATTCTCCCACATTATGCTTCCTTTTTTGAAGCTCTTAATGGATTCAGTTCCACTTGTGGGGCTGGAATTCTGGGACTTGTACTTTCCAATATAGCTGGGTTTGCCCTTCCCATTTAGTATTCTCTCACCTCCACTTGACTGGATAATGCATCAATGCTCAACCCACTGGCATATTTAAACATATGGAGAAAAAAAGACTCAGACGTTGCTATTCCAAACCATTATTTCTCTAGAAGCTTTGTGATATTTTGGGGTGACAAAGACTTGGTCAGAGTACATAGGGTCGAGATGGCAAACCTATGGCATATCTGAGGGCACATGAAGCGTTGCCCTATGTCAGCTCCAATGCGCAAGCTCACGTTGGCCAGCTGACTTTCAGCCTTCCAGAGGGCATGGGGAGGCCATTTTCACCATCCCCAGGCTTCAGGAAAGCCTTCTAAACCTGGTGAAGGTGAAAAACAGCCCAATGAACCCACCACAAGTTCAGAAACGAACTTCCATTGGGCCCATTGGGCCATTTTTCACCCTCCTCTGGCTTCAGGAAATTCTCTTGAATCCTGGGGAGGGTGAAAAATGGACCTACCAGAAAATGGTAGGTCGGAACCCACCACTGCTTTGGGTTATTCTATGCACCGTATTTATGTGGTACCTAATTGGGTGTGGCTTCTTATTGGTGGTCGGCTACTAAATCTTTGGCTATTATTTCCTTGTGCTGCCAAGACTTCAGAACCTAAGTACCTTATAAGCTAGTGGTAAATGAGCACTCCTGTTGACTGACAGGCTTCAATCATGGGAAATGGGCCACCAGCATGAGTCCGAAAACTCAGAAGACAAAACTTCTAGTCTGGTGACAGACCCAAATCGGATCCTATAACATTAACCCGGGACACCTATATTTGCTTTCATTTGTGAGTGGAGTTTGGGCTAGAGTTTTAAAAATAAGGAGGTATTTATTGTGAAAAGCCTCACTAAAGTTATTTTTAAAAAGACTTGTTGCAGCAGATTCTAATCCTCTCTTTTGTTTCTATGTGTTTGTGTGTGTGTGTGTGTGTGTGTGTGTTGTGATATAATTACATTTATGATGTGTGTTGTTACATAATCACATTTTGGCGTAATCCTCTAATACCTCTGCCCAATTTACATTAACTCAGCCTATAATGAAACCTAAGTACATACAACCATGACAATTATCTCCATATTTTTGGCTTATTTTTTAAAATGCAAACCTGCTGTATTTATTGAAACTGATTGTTATTTAAGGAGAGATGGACTGAGAAAAAGCAGAGCGATCGTAAGAGTCATAATGAGTTGCAAGAGAAAAAGAATAAGCTGCAAATGCAGCATGTTTTTTTTTTCCTAATTATTCTTGGGGAAAGGATATTTTAAAGAGGATTCCATAAAGCTTCTTGGATGAATTGCTTGCAAATAATCATTTGCTCAACTCTAATTAGAAATATTAACTGATCCACAGTTCCCCAGGAATATGGTAGATTTAATCCTCATTTGCTTTTTCCTTTCTTGTAATGAAACTGTCCTACCAATTATTGCTTTTTCATTTGATTAGACTGTTTACTAGTTGCTTGCTTAATTGGTAATGTTGCACCTTCTCCCTCTTTCTTTCTCCTATTGACAGAACTTAGGCTGGTATTTAATGCAATTACATTAAATATGGTGATTTTTAAAAAATCACCGAACTATCACTTGATTAAATAAGACTTCATGCTGCAATAGATTCTATCTCAGTGCTAATTTATTTATGACAACAATATCAAAAGCCTTTTGGAGACAGAGGGGGGAGGGAGGGAGGGAGAAAAAAGAGGGAAAGGGGCATTCTAGTGGCTTTTCATGCTGACTTTAAAATGTCAAATTCAATAATATACTTTGGAAGCATATTGATTTGGTTTTGTTTATTGCTGGAGAAGACCTCTGATTTACATTGAATGCTTACATAGAAGGGAGCAAGAATTACATGAGATGTGGGGAGGGGCAAGCATACACATTTTAAATGAGCCAACAGTGTGCAGCAGCTGCCAAAAAAGCCAACACAGTTCTAGGCTGCATAAACAGAGGGATAGAATCAAGATCACATGAAATGTTAATACCACTTTATAATGCTTTGGTAGGGCCACACTTGGAATACTTCATCCAGTTTTGGTCGCCACAATATAAAAAAATGTTGAGACTCTAGAAAGAGTGCAGAGAAGAGCAACAAAACTGATTAGGGGACTGGAGGTTAAAACATATGAAGAATGGTTGAAGAAACTGGATATGTCTAGTTTAATAAAAAGAAGGACCTGGGGAGACATGATAACAGTGTTCCGATATCTCAGGGGTTGCCACAAAGAAGAAGGAGTCAAGCTATTCTCCAAAGCACCTGAGGGCAGAACAGGAAACAAAGGGGGAAAACTAATTAAGGAGAGAAGCAACTTAGAACTAAGGAGAAATTTGCTGTCAGTTAGAACAATTAATCAGTGGAACAACTTTCCTCCAGAAGTTGTGAGTGGTCCAACACTGGGAGTTTTTAAGAAGATGTTGGATAACCATTTGTCTGAAGTGGTGCAGGGTTTCCTGGCTAAGCAGGGGGTTGGATTAGAAGACCTCCAAGGTCCCTTCCAACTCTGTTATTCTAAATGCATAGATGTATTAAGACATACCGCAAGTCTTACGCTAGAAAAGTGAGAACCAATGTTCTGATGGATGAAAATGTATAAGCACAGAAATCTCAGTATTCTTAGATAAATAATGTCTATTAGGATAGAGCCTCAAAGCAACAGGAGACCAACTCTGAATAACCTTACCTACAAAATGATATTTTAAAGCTATATATTATTCAAACAGCTATGTAGGTAGTCCTCACCTTACGACCACAATTGAGGTCCAAAATTTCAGTTCCTGAGACAGTTGTTAAATGAACGTTGCTCCATTTGACAATCTTCCTTTCTGCCATTAACTGTCATTCAGTTACTAACACTGTGGTAAAGTGAAGCTGGCTTTCTCAATGACTTTCCTTGTCAGAAGGTCGCAAAAGACCATTGCATGGCTCCAGGACAGTGCAACCATTATAGATAGGAGCCAGATGCCAAGCCTCCAAATTTTGATCACATGACCATGGGGATGCTGCAGCAGCTGTGTGAAAAATGATCATAAGTCACATTTTCAGTGCTGTTGCAACTTCCAACTGACACTAAACGCATGATTATAAATTAAGGACTACCTGTAATCTTCTTTTAGCGCTTAGACTTATATACCACTTTACAGTGCTTTACAGCCTTCTCTAAGCAGTTTATATAGTCAGCCTATTGCCCCCAACAATTTTGGTCCTCATTTTATCCATCTCGGAAAGATGGAAAGCTGAGTCAAATTTAGCCTGGTGGGATTTAAACTGCCAAATTGCAGGCAGCTAGCAGAAGTAGCCTGCAGTACTGCACTTTAACCACTGTGCCACCAAGGCTCATCAATCTATTGTATTTTTGGGAGTATAAGACACACCTTTTCCCTCAAAAAAGAGGATGAAAATCTGGGTGCGTTTTATACACTGAATACAGCATTTTTGGCCTATCAACCCCCCCCCCTCACCAAAATGGCCGTGGAGAGCCTCTAGGAAGCTTTTAGAGAGCTCCTTGGGGCTGGGGAGGGCAAAAAAGAGCAAACAACGGGCTGTTTCCCCCCCCCCAAGCCCCAGGAGCACTCTAAGAGCCTCCTAAAGCTCTGCATACCCTCCCCTCCCAAAAAAACAAGGCATGCAGAGGGTTTGGGAGGCCTGAGAGTGCAAAAAAAAATTTTTTTTTTTAAATTTACCTCTTCAAAATTATGGTGCATCTTATACTCTGGTGCATCTTATAGTCTGAAAAATATGGTAGCTTTCTTTAAACTGCACTTTTAATCCATGGATAAGAAGCTTGCTTTTTGGAGGTTGGCCAACTTGCCGTTGCAAAATGCTTAGCAAACCACAGGTAGCCATCTTTATTATTGAGTGAAACAAGTCTCTTGGGTTTTCAGGCTGAACAAAAGTAGAAGGTAAATGTTGAGGAAACATTTCTTTCTTTCAAGGCTGGAAGGAATATAATCAAATATCCCTTGATTCAAAGAGGGTTAATATTTGAACCCTGGAGCGTATATATTTAAATATAACTTGATTGATATATTCTCTGTAATATGAAGATCTTCTGCCAATATTTTGCCTCTGACTTGTCTGCAGTAACTAAACAAATCTCTGGTCATGTTGAGTTTGCAAAGCAACTTCCAGAAAATAGAATGAAATATTTGAAATGGAAAATTTATTCTTGTGCCTTTTTGTACTCTGACATGCACTAAGCTAAGGGAACTTCATGACTGGATGTTTTAATATGCATTTGTTCCCCTCCAATCTTCTTCAAAAAACAATTTAACAAAAGAAAACACTTTATATGGTGAAGCCAAACTCCAGATTATGTCAATTTGGAACCTTATTAAAAACACCAGCACATAAATTGACTGATATGAGTGCTGCTGACTAAAACCCATTTATTTATTTAGGAATTTCCTTGAGAAGCGAAAGTACAAATGGGTGGGCCAGAGTAGAATTTGTAACTATTTATTCATGTTGATTGCATTAAAACCTGAATAGGAGTGAAAATAGCTTAGAAACTGGGTTTTCTCCCCCTAACCTAAGGATGAATTTAACAAAAAATCAAGAATTAGAATAGTTACATGAATATACTCAGTTTTGATCAATCAAGATATATCAAAGAATATGCATGCAACCTGAAAGACATACTTTGTAGAACATGGCAACTAATTTTGGAACTTAAGAATGTCCATTCTAGTATCAACAAAATGCATTTTACTAAGGATAATTTGCTGGCAAAAAGTGTGCCTACTAGGAAAAATAAGAATAATAGCAATAGCAATAGCAGTAGACTTATATACCGCTTCATAGGCCTTTCAGGCCTCTCTAAGCGGTTTACAGAGAGTCAGCATATTGCCCCCAACAATCTGGGTCCTCATTTTACCCACCTCGGAAGGATGGAAGGCTGAGTCAACCCTGAGCCGGTGAGATTTGAACCGCTGACCTGCTGATCTAGCAGTAGCCTGCAGTGCTGCATTTAACCACTGCGCCACCTCTGCGCAAAACTGCATATGAATATTTGTTCGAACTACTTGTTCTGCCAAGTGTGTAAACACAGGGACTAGACTAAGCTTGCAATGGTAAGTCGAAATAATTGGATAAAAATGAAACAGATAAAACAGCCCTTTCTCAGAAAATGTGTGCATAACTTGGTCAATGAAGAATTGGACCTGCACAAAATAATAATAGAAAACAAGAGGGCTCTGAAAATACATCAGTCAACATTCAAGGAATGAATTGCTATTATAGCTGAAACTAGAATTAAAATGCAAGGGGCTGAAAAGGAATAAACAAGATTTTCTCCATATAGAGAAATGCATTATATTAGAATTTAATCTGTATTATATTCTGACATCTAGAATATGATATTTTCATACTTAAGATTCTTTCAAATTGGGTTTTCTCTGTGAAGCTTTCATTGCACAACTCATCTAGGCAATAAGCTGACTTCCTCTCAGCACAGCAAAAGACAACAACAAGAAGCCATAGTTTAATTTATACAAAAACTCAGTTCATCTGATTTTTGACATACACTTCTAGTGAAACCCAAAGGTGCTTTCTTCAAGAGGCAACTGGACTTTTGGGTTTTCTTTGCAGATGATTCACTTCTCATCTAAGAAACAACTTCTTTTTTTCACTTCTTTTTGAAGAAGTTTTTCAAAGAAAAACCTGAAAGTCCAGTTGCCTCTTGGAAAAGCACCTTTGGGACAACCATGACCTGGATGACTGAAAATCTTGTTTGTAGGAACTGGGTATGTCTAGTTTAAAGAAAAGAAGGACTAGGGGTGACATGATAGCAGTGTTCCAAAGTCTCAGGGGCTACCACAAAGAAGAGGGAGTCAAACTATTCTCCAAAGGACCTGAGGGCAGGACAAGAAGCAAAGAGTGGAAACTAATCAAGGAGAGAAGCAACTTAGAACTGAGGAGAAATTTAAGTCCAACTGTCTATTCAGACAGTCAGAACAATTAATCAGTGAAGCAACTTGCCTCCAGAAGTTGTGAATGCTCCAACACTGGAAGCTTTTAAGAAGATGTTGGATAACCATTTGTCTGAAGTGGTGTAGAGTTTCCTGCCTAAGCAGGGGATTGGACTAGAAGACCTCCAAGGTCCCTTCCAACTCTGTAACTCTATGGTTCTATCTCCATAGACTTATAGTGAAAGAGTTGAGACCAACATTTTTTTCCCTTTCATTACAGTTATGGAAATAATCTGCTTACTGGAGGAATCATGAAATAACCATAAGTTCTAAATTGCTAAGTCGCAAACACAAACACACCACTGAAACTCAAAACTAAACAAGTTACATATATTTTGTGAATGCAGCCACCCTGTTTCCCTGAAAATAAGACCTCCATCGATAATAAACCCAATCGGGCTTTTGAGCACATGCGCTGAAATAAGTCCTCCCCAAAAAATATTCCAACCCAGCAGCTGCCATGAGGTGACCACGCTCGCCACCTCCTGCACCTCAAAAATAATAAGGCCTCCCCGAAAATAAGGCCAAGCATTTATTTCAGGGGCCAAAAGAAAATAAGTCCCTGTCCTATTTTCGGGGAAACACGGTACTACTGCTTTATTGATTGTTTCAGCACAATGTAATAAACAAGCCTTCCAGACACTGTGTTTATATGAACTTTCTGATACCCAGTGACTATCAACCTGCCTGCCCAGCACTGTTGGAGAGTCAGGCAGCTTCTAATTTGAATAAAACACTGTAAATAAATAAATATGATAATTTCTGAGATTACATGAGGAGACTCAGCAGTTTTGATTCAGCAGTTTTGTATTTTGATATTTGCTTGGCTTGTATGACCAGAAGAGGCCATCACTATAAGTAGGTTTAACAGATTAACAGAGTTGGAAGGGACCTTGTATGTCTTCCAGTCCAACCTCCCACCCAAACAGGTCATGTTGACCTGTTTATGGAAAAAAAAACAATATTAGCTAATGTTCACTCTTTCTTTCTGTGTGATTAACACAAGAAAATGAAATGCATCATCTAATAAAGTTACCTAACTTCTTTTTGTATTTCCAAGGATATTCTTAGTAATAGTAACTAAATGTTTATTCTGCCTTCCCACCCACCCACTACAACATTAAAAATGATGAAGAAAATTAATCCCAGGAAAGTTAAAAGTTTTTGAAAAACATTATTTCACAAATTATCGTGAAAACCTACTCTGAGGAGGTGTGACCATTCTAGAGCAGTCCTCTAAATACAGTCCTTTAAATAAAGATTTAAAAAGTTTAATCTTTTTTTTCAAGTTTTTTTTAAAGTTTCCTATGAAGTTTTCTTTTAAAGGAGAATATTTGTAGCTCAGATTGAAAATGAGGTGTATTTCATTACCCAAATTAGGTAACACTATCATCAGATGATGTTACTTAGTTTGGGTAGTGGAACAGCTTTTTTTAACAGATGAACAGAGTTGGAAGGGACCTTGTAGGTCATCTAGTCCAACCTGTCACCCAAGCAGGAGACCCTACACCAGGGGTCAGCAACCTTAAACATTCAAAGAGCCACAGAGGTCCTAAACAAAAAAAAACCCTTTCAATTCTGGAGCTGACCAGAAGTCCGGTTTCCCCACCATAGAGTCAACCCCTAGCGCAGCATCCTTTTTCCACTACCTGTCCTAACCGAAAGCCCTAACCCTATCAATTGTGGAGCCAACCAGCAACAGGGAGCCGCAGCAGAGGGATGAAAGAGGCATGTGCGGCTCCAGAGCTGTGGGTTTCTGACCCTTGCCCTACATCATTTGTGTCAAGTGGCAGTCCAATCTCTTCTCCAGTGATGAAACCCCCACATGCTGCAAGAAAACAACCAAACTCAGAGAGCACCCAGACGTTTTTCTGGCTATCAGCAAACAATTGATAGCTAATGTGGTTAATGGGCAAGATATTGAACTAGAATTATGAAGAACCAGATTAAAATTTATCCTCAGCCATGGCAGCTCACAAAGTGACATTGGGCTATTAGGATCCTCCTCAGCCAAAATTCTTTCTCAAGTTTATTGTTGTTCCCAAGGGAAAATTAAGAGAGCAGGTGCTAGATATGCCACCTCCATCTCATGGAGGAAAAACAAGAAATAAATAGATAAAAGAATATTATTTAGGGGCATGCAGTCAATGTTCGCTACTCTTATTGCCTCTGATTTATCAGAACTCCATTTTGTCAATCACAAATGTTTCACTTTTATAATCCACCTGTCAGTCATAAGTGCTTCTTTTTCATAAATTCAACATCATAATTGATGTTCAAAAACGTCAGTTTAACACGCTTGTGTAATTCAGGTCAATTGCCTGTTCCATTGAGAACTTTTCCATTGAGAATTTTTCACTATGTCCTCCGACCCTCTTATCCTTCTTAGAGAAAGAAAGAAGGATGATCTAGCATAGTTTTAAAGACACTTTGGAAGTTCCTAATTTTCCCTTTATTTTAAATATTTTCCTTTTTCACAGAGATCAACTTAGACCAGGAGCTGATGCCCAGTGTCACAGCAGAGAAAATGTGTTAAACCCCACAAAGACATCATTTTTTTTTTTGCTTTTTTTGGTGCACCAAAGAGTTTCAGAAACTACAGCAACTCTTATCCCAACTTCTATTGCCATTCCTGCCTAAAGAAATATCTATTTGTTTGTCTGTCCTGTCTGTCTGTCCATCTGTCTGTCTGTCTGTCTGTCTGTCTCTCTCTGTAATGTCTCTGTGTGTGTGTGTGTGTGTGTGTGTGTTTGTGTGTAATTTCTGTATCTCTACTTCTGTCTGTCTGTCTGTCTGTCTGTCTGTCTATCTCTATCTATCTATCTATCTATCTATCTATCTATCTATCTATCTATCTATCTATCTATCTATCTATCTATCTATCTAATCTCTACATTCAGAAATGGTTTCAACGCCTTTCCATACAGGATCAGGAGACTGAGTTGAGATCCATGGCTCCACCTTTTCCGAATGAATTATGAGAATATGAATTATGAAAGAGCTCCAGTGAAACAGAAACTTATCATTGCCTCGCTCCCGCCACAACTTGTTCAAGAAACAATTTTGTGCATGTCCTAACACGCTGCATTTAGCAGACAACAATTGGCCTTTATGTGTCTTTTCAGTATCTATTTAACAACTAACCCTGTTAATTGTTTCCAGTAATAATGTATTTAGATGAAAATGGCAGAAATTCAGGATATTTCCCCCCTCCCATAAATCCTACCCTCAAAATAGACCAAAATCTAGACCAAGCCATTGTAATCACAGCTTCCTAGGACAATTTCAATATGTAAACACAAGTATATGTAATTCGAAACCACATGCATTTTCATTTAAACATACTCCTCTGCTAATTCTGCCACCCTATCAAGTTTATTAGAATGGATCTGAGAACAGATGGTCTTTTGAAGGAAACGCAGTTATATTCTAAACTTAGACAAATGCATTATATGCTGATGGCCCTTGAAGCAGAGTCCTAACATGCAGACCGAATAAACCAGCAGTACAATAGGCCGCTCTTTCATTTTACCATATTAAAGGCAAGCCTACCTCAATAAAGCTTCATTTATTGGAGAACAGGTAACCCCATACCCTTGTACAAGCAGCTGTTTATTGACTATACATGGCACCAAAATGTGTAAAGCCATTGCCGAGTCCTTATTACTTTAGCAGACAATGGGTGCTACTGCTACCCTATTGGATATTATTTTGTATGATAGACCGACAAATCAGTTCTGTCACGAACAGCTGTGTTCTTGTTTTAAAAGGCTGAGCTACCAGGCAGAATGCAAACGGTGGCAACCTTTTTCACTCAGAGCATGTTATCTCGCAAGTCCAGAGTCATTCAAGCAAGAGGATTCCCCCCCCTTCTTACTATCACACTGTGATCCTAATGAGCAGCATATGTTGGACTTATCTTTTTCCTTGTCATTTTGACATTTCTTAATTGTGTGATTCTGTATGGGCATTCTCTGCCCCTCCCTCTTCCCCCTCCCCACTCCTCCCTCCCTCCCTCCCTCTCTCTCTCTGTATGCAGATATTTAAATTACTCTGCAAGCTGTCTGACCTGGCAATAACCCAACAGCAGTAAAGAGTTGGAAGGCAAAACTCTGTTTCTTTCAAAGAAAAATAATAATCAATTTCCGTTCTGATTACTGTTTTCCTATCAACCCACTCCCCACCCTTCCACTTAATGTAGAGGTAGGCCCCCCAGGGGATAGAAGATAGGGAATGCTATTCACAATGTGGGCTTTTATTTTCAGAGGAAGCTTGTGAAAGTTGACCTCCCTCCCCCACCATACCACAATTGTGCTGGAGGATCTCCTGGTCATATTCTACTAGTGTCCATGCCATACACTTTTTATTATTATTATTAAACTGAGTTAGATATGGCATTGGTGCTTCATGCATCCAGCTGGGAATATTAGCTAAACAAGGAGAAGGGAGATAGAGGCATGTGATTTCCGTTTTCTATTGACCTCAGACAGGTATTGGTTGAGAAGCCTGTCTAGTTGGGGTCCTTGAGATGTTGCAAAATTCTGTTTCTCATTCCGAAAAGAATGAATGTCCTAAAACTGCTTTTTCAGCTGGACTTCCTTGGTTATTTTCCTTGAAAATGTTTCACTTGTCATCTGTTGGAAGAAATGTCCATCTGGATTCATCTCCAAGTGGGGAAAAAGACACTGGATTCATGGAAGTTGCTTAGAAAGATGGTTTATTGACAGTGGACAGAAGCACATGGTTTGAGGTCCTGGAGGGGAAAGGGAAGAGATGCTGAGAGTGCCCTGGTTTTATGCCCTCTCTGGGTTTTTGAATTTGAGCTTGTATTCTGATTGGTTGTCAGACTCCCATGGGGCCATACAGGGACAATTCTGTAGGCTTTCCTGAGTCTCAGGCTTGGTTGAGCCTTGCTGCGTGATGTTATCTTCCCAGGTACCATGTGGTGGGATGGGTAGAGGGCTAATTCTATCATGCCATGAGGGTGAAGGTCTTAATCTCATCACCCTGGAGCTGAAGGGCGGGGGAGGGCAGGGAGCTGCAGGAAGCTGCTTTGTCTTTAAAACATGTTTCTCCTTTCCTCATCTGGGGAAACATAATATTCTGCCATTTTAATATTTCCTAGAATATTTCATTATTCTAGGAGAGGGGTAGGTGCTAACTTCCTACACATCCAAGAAGCTTCTTCATTTCTGACCGAATGTTGAGGAGTGGAAGAATTTATATTCTTTTCAATCATTTGGTTGTTAGCAATGAGAAGCAAAACATTTTCAAGGAAAAAGCCAAGAAAGTCTAGTTGCCTTTGAAAATCACTTTTAGGACAACTATGACCTGGACGATTGAGAATCTACATAGATGATACATTTGATTTCATAACTTCTCATATCCTCCTCCAAAGAGTAATCTCTTCTGAATAATGCAGCATCAGATCTTGGTGTGTGTGTGTGTGTGTGTGTGTGTGTGTGTGTGTGTGTGTTTAGTGCTGGCTTTGTTTCAGTAAGTGGATTGATTGGCTGTGTGGATTTATCATGATAGGTAGATTGGTGCTGATTTGTGCTGGCTGTGTGTCCATTGTTGTTTTGTGTTGTAGCGGTCTGGGTGGTGGGTGGGGCTCATTTGCTCACTAGGGCTGGTTTCCAGATGTCTGGTAGGCAGGAGGTATCGTCACGTTTATTCATGTTGTGGGGCTGTTTCTCTATTTCGATGGCTTCCATAATTATTCTCTTGTTGAAGTGTTCTGTTTTGTAGATTAATTTGGTTCCTTCAAAAGCGATTTCATGTCCTGTTGCTTTAAGGTGCTGGAAAAGGGAGGAAGTTTTTTCTTTTTTTCTTACTGCGTTCTTGTGTTCTGCGATGCGTGCATTTATTCTCCTGTTAGTTTGTCCTATGTATGTTGCAGGGCAGATTTTGCATGGTATTTCATAGATTCCTTGGTTTTCTAGCTGGATTTTGTCTTTGGGGTTTCTTAAGATGTTGGCTATTTTTTGGTCAGTGTTGAAGGCTGTCTTGATATTGTGTTTGTGGAGAATTTTGCTGATTTTATCTGTGGTGCTTTTGATGTAAGGGAGGAGGGCGATGCCATTGTCCTGTTCTGTGTCTCAGTTCTTGGGGGAAGTCTTCCTTTGGATTAGGTTGGTAATTGTTTTTCTTTGGAATCCGTTGGAGATTAAAATGGAGTGTGTAATTCAGTTTTCAGGTGGTCTTTGTTGGCTAGGCGTTTGGTTCTGGAGATGAGGGTCTTGGCTACAGAGTTGATCTGTGCAGAGTGGTGATGGGATTGTGTGTTTAAGTAGCAGTTGGTGTGTGATTTTTTTCCGGTAGATGGTGTGTCCTAGGGAGGCATTGGGTTTTTTGTAGATTAGGTAGTCCAGAAGGGGAAGTTGGTTGTTTGCTCCTATTTTCATGATGAATTGTATTTTGGGGTGTAGACTGTTGAGATGTGTGAGGAAGTTGTCCAGTTTTTCTTTCCCATGTGGCCAAATCACGAAAGTGTCATCAACATATCTAAGCCAGAGTTTGGGTTTGTGTTCAGATTTATCTAAGGCGTTAGTTTCAAAATGTTCCATGTATAAGTTTGTGATGACAGGTGAGAAGGGTGATCCCATGGGTGCGCCTTCTATCTGTTTGTATCTTTGTTCATTATGGATGAAGTATGTGTTGGTTAGGCAGTAGTTGGTCAGGTCCAAGATGTGTTTAGGAGGGTTGTGTTTGTTCTTGATAGCTGTTCCCATGTAAAATTGATATTGTCTTGGCAACGAGGTCTCACTCGCCATCTTCAGGCTGGTGTTTTCTTTTGTGCTGTAATGACCTGGATGATGGGTGGGGTTCATTTGTTAACTAGGGCTGGTTTCCAGATGTCTGGTAGGTGGGAGATATTCTCTTGTTGATGTGTTCAGTTTTGAAGATTAATTTGGTTCCTTCAAAATTAATTTCATGTCCTATAGCTTTAAGGTGCTGGTGCTCTTTTTTTCTGACTGCATTCTTGTGTTCTGTGATGCGTGCATTTATTCTCCTATTAGTTTGTCCAATGTATGTGGCAGGGCAGATTTTGCATGGTATTTTGTAGACTCCTTGGTTTTCTAGCTGGATCTTATCTTTGGGATTTCTTAAGATGTTGGGTATTTTTTTGGTCAGTGCTGAAGGCTGTCTTGATATTGTGCTTGTGGAGAATTTTGCTGATTTTATCTGTGGTGCCTTTGATTTAAGGGAGGAGGGCAATGACGTTGTCCTCTTCTGTGTCTCGGTTCTTGGAACAGGACAATGGCAGTCAGTTAGAGAACTACTAGATCAGCCAAGAACTGTGACTCCCTTGATGAATGTGACATTCTTTGACCTGATGGTTTATTGAAATAGCTCTCTCTCTCTCATCTGCCTTTGGTCACTTTCTTTTAGTCATTTCTTTTAAACTCCTGTGTTTTCTACATTTAACCCTTCCTCCTCTGGTATTTCCATAAATGAATATGTGGAATAAATTGCGTATCTGATCTCAAATAATTTAGTGTGTTTCATGGCTGAAGATGGACTTGTACCTGAGGCTCCCAGGTCATAGTCCAATTCCTTAATGACCTTAAATATTGTCTCATTTCTTCTTCCACCCCAATGAAACTTACAAATGGCTCTTGTTTTTGTTCTGTTGTTTTAGCAAATATTGTGGAAATATTATAAGGCATGTGTATATGACTATACACTGTAATGTAAAGAATTTGGGCTTTTTAAAGACTTATATAAGAAAATAGGATGGTTTCAAGGCAGTTGCCGTATAACACATAATATGTTTATCACTGCATGTAGACAGTAGAAATATTTCTCATGAAATTTAGGAAATGAATGGTCAAGATTAAGGGCTTTCAGATAAACTCATTTTTTTTCTACTTGAAAATGTATCTGTTTATGCCCCATAATTTCTCTGAGGTATCCTTTGTCAATTTTTAAAAAAATGAAATTAAGATGTGAAATTGAAGAGAAAAAACAAAGAATGCCTGAGAGAAATATTGCAGTATATAAAGCTCTGAAATGGGCTTAGTTGGAACTGAGGGAGATCATGAAGAAAAATAATCTCATTTGAAAGACCTTCATGCTATCCATTAATTTGTTGGCTGCTTCCATGAGAGAGTGAAGGATGAAAAAAAAAAACCTATGTCCTTGTTAATTAGTACAGCATGTGTTGTAAGCTCTAAGAAAAGTTCTTGCTGCCCTGATCAATATAAATCCCTTTTGACACTATTAAAACTAAACTAAAATGAAGAAATAGGGCATCTGTACTCTTGTCTCCATTTCAATCTACATCCTGAATCTCTTTGAAAATATTTCAACCACAAGAATATTAAATTTAGGCTAGTATCTACTGAGGCAGAAGGACTTTTTTCCTTTTGTCTTTCAATAGTTAGGGATTTTGATTTATTGCTGTGGGGAAAAAAGGGAAGGGGAGGTGATGCAAGGCAAGGGAAGGGAAAGGAAGAAATAACTGTATTTGGAAGTAGTATATTCTCTGGGTCCAGAGGTCAATCAGGAGAAGAGAAGGTTAGAATTTAGATTAACAGAGTTGGAAGGGATCTTGTAGGACATCTAGTCCAATCTCCTGCCCAAGCGGGAGACCCTATACCATTTCCGACAAATGGCAATCCAGTCTTTTCCTGAAAGTCTCCAGTGATGAAACTCCCACAATTTCAGAAGGCAAGCTGGTTGATTGTTCTCACTGTCAGAAAATTTATCCTTAGTTTAGGTTGAATCTCTCCTTGGTCAATTTCCATCCATTGTTCCTTGTCTAGCCTTCAGAGGCCTTGGCAAATAACTTGATCCCCTCCTCTCTCTGGCAGCCCCTCAAATATTGGAACACTGCTCTCATGTCTCCCCTGGTCCTTCTCTTCACTAGACTAGCCAGGCCCAGTTCCTGTAACCATTCTTCAGGTGTAAGTAATGAGAAATTGCGGTCTATCACAGTCTTAATTCCCATTAAGATTTAGAAAAAGTTTACCTATAATTGATTACATACAATCTGCCTTTGAAGATCTTTACTACCTGATTTTTCTATTTCCTCTTGTAAAGACTCTTGGAGAAATTCATGCAGTTTTCTTGATATGTAAAAGTTTGCACTTGCCTTCTTCCTCAGCTGAGAGGGATCGGTCCAGGGTTACTCAGCCGGCTTTGTGCCTAAGGCAGAACTTGAACTCACCCCCCTCCACTCATTTCTAACCTAATGCTTTAGGGCAACAGCCCTATAGCAATAACACTTAGATTTATATACTGCTCCATAAGCACTTTATAGCACTCTCTGAGCAGTTTACAATGTCAGCATACTGTCCGAAATCACTTAGGTCCTCGTAAGGGTGGAGAGCTGAGTCAACCTTGAGCACATCAGAATCGAACTCCAGGCTGTTGGCAGAATTTGCCTGCAACACTGCATTCTAACCACTGCGCCACCAGGTCTTTTTTAACCATTTCACTAAACTGATTATTATGTCATAATTAATTATATTTAGGTCATGCAATTTTTATGGGAATTCAGCATAGACTACCAAAAAACCATCTTCCTTTCATCTTCACAAAAGAAGCAGATAAGACTATTTTGCAAGTAAAGTTTCTCCATTCTTTCTGATGATAATCATTGAAGTCAATGTCATAAACCTTTCATTGGAATGAGCTAATTATACTTGTTTTTATTATTATTAGAAGTTAGGACAGATGATAATGAGATATTCAACGAACAGCTAGGCCCTCCTCATTTCCTCTGAAAGATCTTCTAATTTGAGATGTTTATGATGGCCAAAAATTTGGGTGGCTTTAAAAAGAAGTGCAACAATTTTGTGAAGAAAAACTCTTACCCAATACAGTGCCTCAATATATATTTTCAGCATTAGAGAAACTATAATAACTGATTTCTCAATATCAGCTGGGAGAGTTCACTTCCACTCAAGTCCTTTGTGTGAATTTCCAATTGGTATCAAGTTGGTTTACTCTAGAAACAAAATTCTGGATAAGCTTTCGATTCCATTCAGCAAGATTTTTCTAGTCCTGCTAAAGCTTGGAAGAATAAATCTTTGGTCTCAATGACCAACTCAGATTGGATCATACAACATTATCTTAGTATGGGAAGCTGCCTCCCTCCTAGAAAAATGAAATATTTTAAGAAATATTTTAAGAAAGCAGGATAAAATATTTCCCCTAAAAGAGAAATACAAATATCTTAAGGGAGACAGAAACTCAGAGCCCCCAGCTCCCCCCGCCAGCAGATATTTGAGAAAGACTGGGCCAGTCTCTCTACAAAACAAAAGATCTTCAGCTCCAGGGTGATGGGATTAAGACATGACCCTTCAGGACATTATAGGATTAACCCACTACCAATTAGCAGAAGACACAGAGCTCACCACATTGCAAAATCTCCTAAGGACATTGCATCAACCCTCCAAACTGCAACCAAACTTAACTCAGACAAACACCTAGGATTTGTATTTTGCCTATAGAGTCATCTATGACCCCCTACATAGCCCCATGGGAGTCTGACAACAGCCAATAGAATACATGTTCTTGCATAGGAACAGGAAACTCAAGTGCAAAGCCCAAAAAAAGTTATAAAAACCCCTCACTCTCAACTCCATTTTGTCAGCTGCCTAGCACCACAAACCCATGTGGTTCTGCTTCATCATTAAGCCATCTTTCCAAGCAGCCCCCAGCCTCCATTTTGTCTCCAGTGCCTTTCTCCTGGCTTGTAACTGAACCAGATGGATATTTCTTCCAACATTAGGATATGTATATCGGGGTGGGTTGCTGCCGGTTTTATTACCGGTTCACAACCTGCACCCATGCATTATTCAATGTAAATTGTTCTTCGTGCATGTGCAGAACAATTTACAGTGAACTGCACATCAGTTTAGTTTATTATATTTATATGCCGCCCTTTTCCCCCGAAGGGGACTCATGCATAGTCACTAAAAACAGAAATGGCAGCGGCCCAACGGCAGCAAGGGAACTAGTTTGGAGGTATGGCAGGCCTGGGTCACTGCTGGTTCTGTGACCCAGGCCTGAATTCCACTAATGGATCAGCAGAACCAGGCCGAACCAGGAGTAACCCACCTCTGCCGTATATTTACTTTCATTTACCTTCATTTTCTAGTCTTTGGGTGATCCTGTAACTTTTGACAAGACTGACTGTCGTTTAATAATGTGAGTTTAAGAGGTAAAGATAATGAGTAGTCAAATGAAACTGACCATATCTCTGTGGCCAAGTGCATCCTAGACATGCCAAAGACTCTAGATACAATCCTTGGTGTCTCTTGTTAAAAAAGATCTCAAATAGCAAGTGAAACCTCACAGGAAGACACCCTAGAGATTGACTGATGGTTGCATTAAATGGACAAATAGCCTGAACTATAAAAGTAGCTTTCCCTTCACCCTTATCTCAGCCTGGCCTACATTTAATTGCTCTGGAAGTCTCTGGCCAGCTTTTGCGATAAAGTTGATTCAATTTGAGCTCTACGATTCCGTATCAGCCACAAAAATCAAACAGAGGAGCGTGAACCGAGCAAAAGCTCTTTAAAAAAAAAATCCCAGCAAGCTGCACCAGACCTTCTGAATGGCCCTCAAACTTTAATCAGATTCATGAATACCATCTTTTATACTGTCTCTGGAAAAAATAATAATGGCATCCTATATTCTTGTGCAATTTTAACTTTACAGATTCGAGACAGATTTGTAACTGATCCCATAGCACAGCCACAGATGAAAGCAATGATTAAAATCTAAGTTCAGGAGGGAATTCAATCGCTTCAAAGTCTGCATGCAGCAGCCAAACCATTCATCCTTACTCAGATGTATATTTCTGATGATGAATACAGCCAGGATTGGAACTCTTCAAACCAATGAGTCAGCATTTATGCCCTGATATGTCAATATCAACTGAACTCAGAATTGAGGCCCAAAACCTCAGCAATTGCCGAACGAAGAGGTATTTTACAGTGCAATAATCACATATACAAGCACACAAATCTCCCGCCCCTGCTATTCTTTTAGATGCCTATCAAAAAATGTCTAGCAGATAAGAAATAGAGCACATTCTGTCCACTTGACTATGAAATTTACAAGAGGATGGCAGGAATCTAAAAACCATAGGGGTTCCAAAATGTATTCACCAATTTGTTGTTGTTAGTTGCAAAGCCATGTCCGACCCATCGTGACCCCATGGACAACATTCCTCCAGGCCTTCCTGTCCTCTACCATCCTCTGGAGTCCATTTAAGCTCACACTTACTGCTTTGGTGACTCCATCCAGTCACCTCATTCTCTGTCTTCCCATTCTTCTTTTGCCCTCAATCATTCCCTGCATTAGGCTCTTCTCCCGTGAGTCCTTCCTTCTCATTAGGTGGCCAAAGTATTTGAGTTTCCTCTTCAGGATCTGGCCTTCTAAAGAGCAGTCAGGGTTGATCTCCTCTAGGACTGACTGCTTTGATCGCCTTGCAGTCCAAGGGACTCGCAGGAGTCTTCTCCAGCACCATAGTTCAAAGGCCTCAATTCTTTGGTGCTCAGGCTTCCTTATGGTCCAACTTTCACAACCATACATTGCAACTGGGAAAACCATAGCCTTGACTATACACACTCACCAATTTACTCCACAATAATGGGGTTGTCAGCGGCACAGGTTATTCTTGGAAAAAGAAATGGGCCTTCATGGAAGAATTGGATAACAGTCCGTGCTTGTATATGGTGTGTGGTAATGTATGCAGTGATGTGTGAAAGCTTGTTTCTGTTGCTGAGAGTACCAGAGAAAATGGTGGGAACCTGTTCTCTCAAAGACCAACCATTTTCCCCACCCTGTTTGTATCAAGGTGGCATACTAGATGTGATGTATTGAATGTATACAGTTGTTTTTAAGTACTGCTAAAGTAAAGCTAACCTTTAGATCAGTGGTGGGTTCCGGATCCCGTAGCAACCGGTATGGTGCAAAGGGGTCCAGCGTCCCCCACATGCATGCACACACCATGCACGCACACATGCACAGTGCACACATGCGTCCGTACCTCCACCATGCTACCGCAACACCTCCATGATGCTCCAGCTGCTCAGCAGAGTGTTGCACAGGTGCCGTATTCTCCATGTGCAGAAGCACCAAAGAGCTCAAATTCAGGTATCATATATTATGATTGGTTTAAGGCCCTGTGGGCCCAGGGTATAAGTTACAGGCAATTCCCTGCTGTTCCTCAGTTCCAGTTTTGAGTCAATAAATGCTGTTGTAGCTATGCTGGTCTGGTTCTTGTCTACTGAAGCACACTACACAATATCATGTGTTGTGGGAGGATCTCACTTTCTCTAATCCACACATACACACCCCAATGTTTTCCTGTCCGTTAATAATTCCAGTGCATTTATAAAGCCACAGCAATGTCTATGACATTTCAGGTTTTCAGGTCTTCTACAAAAGCAATAACATTTTCCAGCATTCATGAGAGGAAATTACTTTTGAAGGTAAACAAGTCTCTCTCCTCTGGCTTATTGGCAAATACTATAACTTTGAGGAATAACAAACTTCTTGAAATGTCTCAGCATTGGATATGGGGGACATGGGAGAAAATGTTGGCCTTTCCAGCCTCAGGATTTGGTCATAAAAGGAATTATATCCCATGTCTTTCAGATTTTCCCGAGACAACATTCTGGCTCCATGGGAGCTTTTTCCTACCCTTTGTCAGGGTTCTGACGGATGCCCTAATTAACTCATGAGCCTCAAGCCAAGTTTCAAAAGAAATCAAGTTATTTATTAGGAGCAACATGTCAGCACGTACCCGAGTGAAGTCAGTTCTACAACTATGACACTAGTTTCCCCCCTTCCTCCCAGGGTGTGTCATAAATCACATTCTCCAACGAGCACTTTCATGGGCTTTAGAAAACACACTTGTCCAGCTGGTTCTGGTAACCTGAGAATCAGCCTTGAGAAAGGTATGTGTGGAATGTGCTTCCAGTCATGGCTGCCGAGCTGCTCCATCAGTTCTCCCCCCTCCTGCCTATGGCAACTCAAGAGCAGGCCAGGAAAGCTTTACAAGTTGACACCCATTTCACAATAAGCAACTCTCAAGCCAATGGTTTGTTGGGCCTATGGATGCCTATTGCAGACAATGGGTTTACATAATGACTGCGGCATTCCATTAATGACTGCAGATCAGATCAGATCAGCTGAACAACCTTGGCGATTTGCTTAATGAAAATAGCAAAAAAAGGTGATAAAATCAGGTCGGTGATATGATGATTCACTTAATAATTTGCATGATTCATGACTGTAATTCCAAGCCCAATTATTGTTGTCAATTGAGAACTGCCTGTACTATGTTATGCTGGTATAAATTACTACATTTTTGTTCTCCCAGAATTGAGGAAGTCTTAGCTCACCTTCCATGCAGGTCATCCACTATTTCAGTGCCCCCAAAGCATATTTTCTTACTTTTTTTCTAATTTTAGATTCTAAAACTAGAATAAAAAATGCGACCCTAGTTTCCTGAAATCCATCAGCAATTAGTGACTTATTAATGTTATGGCAAGATAATAGACAAGACAAATGGTTGCTCTATTAGGCCACAAACCCACCCAAGACCTAAACTGTAAACTCATTTTACAGCATTTTGTTTACATAAAATGAAAGGAAGTGACTGCTCTCTCTTTGCCGCTTTTAATTAATAAAGGAAGCATAATGTGCACTTTTTACATCATTCTTTGCACTAAAATAGCCAAATTGCTTTTGTTTCAGATAAAGAAGCTTTAGCATTACTTGAAGAAAATGCAATAGTCTTTCCTCTTCGCTGGCTAAATTTTCATGACTAAAGTTATGCTTCAGCTTTAAATAAATATTCTTTTCCTACCAAATTTTAAGGTGAAGATATTCTCTGTTTATTTAGGAAGGTGTGATCCGCATTCTCCTTTGATAATTTTTTCGTCTTATCAGAACTCTTAGCTTTCTTCAAATTATGGGATGTTTTGCCTGAAGAGCTGAATATAATTTGCATTTCAGTATGTGAAATCTATTGCCTGTTAACATAAAGTAATTTTAACATTCATTTGTGATGGAACCTCATAGGAGTTTCAGCTGTATGTATTAAACAAAATAAAATTCAACTGTAACTAGCAATAATCCAAGAAAGAACTATAGAACCAGTTTCTCCTAGCATACATTTCATTGGGCCCACACTACAGTGATTGTTCAAAATTACAACAGCAGTGGGAAAAAGTGACTTATGATTGGTCCTTGCACATGATCATTACACCTTCCCCAGAGTCACATGATCAGAATTCAAAAGCAAAGCAATCATCTTGAATTTATGATGCTTTTCAGTTATTTGGATGGCGCCATCATATTCATACGCACTCTTCTTTCCTCAAGGTGAAACAATTACTTTTTGTCATTTGGAAATTATACAATGATATCTTGTTATTCAGCATTAATTTGTCCCAGGAGGTGTGATGACAGAGGTGGTATTCAGCAGGTTCTAGAGAATTGGTAGTGGAAATTTTGAGTAGTTTGGAGAACCGGTAAATACCACCTCTGACTGGCCCCACCCCCATCTATTCTCTGCCTCCCGGATCTCAGCTGATCGGGAGGGAATGGGGATTTTGCGGTAACCTTTCCCTGGAGTGGGGAGGGAATGGGGATTTTAAAATAAGAGTCATACCCATAGATAAGAGAGTTGGCGTAATATTATCAGCAATCATGTTGATCAGGGCTATGTACAACATTCTAAATGTAGTTTGATCTCAATAAAAAAATCATTCTACCTTAGTTCACCAAACAATCTGATAACTCCACTCAATTCCATTCTGTATGTGTTGCAGCTTATAGTAATAATCAGATGCATAATTATTATAAATAATTAAGATGAGAAGAAGGATTATTCTTTTTTTAACATCTACCTAGAAGAGGAGAAGAATAATCCAAAATCTGATGACAGAATATCTACTTTGCTGTCATAAGATTCCATAGTCAACCTATTGAATCTCCACTTTAAAAGATCTATATAGTAGCACTTCTGGAGAAGATTACAGGGGAAAATTCTTTAAAATGCAACTGATAATCCCAGGAAATGATGAGAGAAGAATAGTCTATAGTTATATTAACATATTTTATATGAATATGCATAATGTACCTCTTTTTTTGTGAAACTCTGGAGAAAATTTGTTTAGGAACATTTCTATCTTATGTCAGATTCTGCTTCATATTGACAATTCTATAGGACTTTCCCAAAATTAAGAATTTAGAAACATCTTAAGTCTAAACAGGGGTGGAAAAGTGATCAATATCTGAAATTGCTATTTTTCAGTTGGAGCTATTCCATCAGGAGTAGGAACTGTGTGCCTAGTGTGTTAGCAGTTCATGCATGAAATTGTAAAATAAAACTAAATTCTGGTGATTTCCATTCCATCTTTCCATTTCCCAGTCTCAAAATGCAATGCATAAGCTGTCACATCCATAGAACTGAGGAGAAAAAAAATAGGGGGGGGGGGACCAGAGAGATTTAACCATTGGAATTGGGCAGCTACAATAAATGTAAATAAATAAATAAAAATAAAAGTTGCTAAAATTGTCTCCCATTCCTGAAGAAATATGTAAACGTTGAGCTCCCTTGAAGATGCTTATGAAGCACTGTGTTGACCCACTTCTCACCAGCTTGGAATCATACAGAACCTCCTTAAAATATATATTTTTCTCTACATTAAGCAGCTGATTGAACCAGATAGGCTCCATATTTTTGTTATAATCAATATTGAGATGGAGTGTGTGTAATTTCTTTGACATAATCATGAAGGGGCAGGGCGGGGGGTGTCTTTCTATTTTTGTGACCCAAAGTGCCACACTGACACCAAGC
Source organism: Thamnophis sirtalis (assembly GCF_051295495.1). NCBI lineage: Eukaryota > Metazoa > Chordata > Lepidosauria > Squamata > Natricidae > Thamnophis > Thamnophis sirtalis. The sequence goes on from NW_028261383.1 coordinate 40,000,359, forward strand.
ATGCATACTCCACCAATCCTAGTAAAGATATTATTGCAGTACATACTTGTATGAACGACAAATGTGGTTTAATTCAGTAGTGTCCACAGAACTTATTCAGCAATATGAAAATTGATCTGTATGTCTGCAGACCCAGAACCTAAGCAATATGGATAAATGGAGTTCATTTGTTTCCAGTTCAGTTATTATTATAATTATAATTAGCATATCACATTGTTACACTAGCCTGGACACTACAAATGCAAGTGCACAGTAGTAATTTTGCTTGCCAAGGTACCAGCCCTGTTGTATGACACACTTGCAAGATGCAATACAGAAGGGCGAGCTGGTTTTGCACCAGAAAGAAAGACAAGTGGCTCTTCCTGCTGGGTAACACCAAGCCCCATCTCTTCTCAGAGCTGCCTCGCAAACAGGTACCTCAACCAGGAAGGTTCAGAGCTGTCAGGAAACTGACTACCTACAGAGAACACCAACTTGTCTCCCCACTAAAGTGATACCTATTTATCTACTTATATAGATAATGCTTTCGAACTGCTAAATGGACCGAAGCTGAGGTGAGTGATGGGAGCTCACCTCGCTCAGTGGTGGGATTCAAATAATTTAACAACCGGTCCTCTGCCCTAATAACCAGCTGGGTAGGTGTGGCTTAGTGGTCATGTGACTGGGTGGGTGAGGCCAACTCATTGTCACTCACGTTGATGGGCACTTCGCATTAGCTGTTACAATGTACTAAGGGTTAACCGAAGAGGCAGTTTCTATAAGCAGGGCAATAAAGATGAGGCTAGGAACAACACCAGAATGTTTCCTTCCTGCCTTCCTTACAGGATTATCCCTGCAAAGTGGAGAAAAAAACAAAAGGAGATTTCTTCCAACAACTGGTTCTCCGAACTGCTTAGAAAGTTACCAACCGGTTCTCCCGAATAGGTGCAAACTGGCTGAATCCCACCACTGACCTTGCTACACAATGCTAGAACTCAAACTAAAGAAGAAAAGACCATCTTCAGCATCATTAAACTGAGCCACCATACCTCTTAGCAGTGTAGTTAAAAATCATACTAAAGCTAAGTTTTGTTTGATTTGATTTGGCTTTAAGACTCTGAGACACTGTTTGAAAGAAATTCCTGCCTAATAATCTTCCAGCTCTTAGGTTTCAGGCCTTCTAAGAAAAATGGTAGCTTGATGGCTTTGCTGCTGTCCTCAAACAAAAGAAGTAACATTGAAATTGATTAGTTTTTGTCAATTTCTTCTTTCTCTTCAATAGAAGAAAAACCCAGGTGAAAAATGCCAGGCTATTCCTCCCCTCCTTTTCTTTTGAATGGAATAAACCTGAGAAGATTTGTTGCTGGAAGACCTAGAACAAATTTGGAGGTAGTTATTTTTTTTCTTGCTCATTCTCAGCATGCTGAGCTTGCAAAAGTAACAAACACTGTTTCTGAAGCCTTAGGGAGTCAAATTGAAATCTAAAGAAAGTCATTGTTTCTTCAATGCAGACTTTGCAAAATGTGGGGTTTCAGACTTGCTTGGGTATTATTGTAATCTCCAGCTAATATTTATTTCCTTTCTACCTCCTCTTCTGTTTAACTGTGCATTTCAGAACAAGGATAATCAACTCAGGAAGGCGGCCAATGCCTTCTCCCAGGAAAAAATATGTTTTCCTCTTCATTGACCTTCCTGGGATATTTGTACAATTATTAGCTATTCCCAAATGTTCAATGTTTGGGAACAGTGATGATGAAGCTGGTGGCTTTGCAACTCTGTAGGTATCTGAGCAATACTTATTTTTAGGTTGAATTTAATTAGGCTTTCAATTGGGACATGCAGCAGTTTGGATGTGCAAACACAGTACTGGACCAGGGATAGGGTCTGGCTTCTTCTACTCCCGTTCGCTCAAGGATGCACTTCAGGTCCTTTACGTGTGCTTGATGCACGCTACGTGCGCATGCACAGTAGGTAAAAAATGCTTCTGCACATGTGCAGGAGCAAAAAACAAGATGGTGCGGCCTATGGAGCCGCCAATAGACCCAGTTTGGGGGTGTAGCCAGCCAAGTTACTACCTACTCAGCTGAACCGGGCCGAACCGGTAGGAACCCACCTGTGTACTGGACCTTTCAGCAGCTTTTGATACCATCAAACATGATGGAACACACTGTGATAGGAAACTGTACTTAAAGTGGAACTTGGGATCTGTCAACCTTGTGAAATAGACCTGATTAAGAAGGTCTACTCGATAAGAAGTTTGCATCTATATTTTATTGAGAATGGCTATATTAAGTGCAAACCGGAGCATAATTTACAACTACTCTGTCATATATCCTAGTGGACCAGGAAAGAGCCTGCCTGAGGCTCTTCCAAAAAATAAAATCATGGCTGGTTGGTGGGCATTATAAGGAGCACAGTGTGACGCAGTTCTCTCAATAAGACTGTGAGCAATCCCCTAATCTACCCCATTCTCTTCTATACCGCATTGACTTACCTGCTGGTTTTATTGACAGTGAAAGAATATCTGCCTTCCAGAAGATTGGTTAAGATCTACTTAACCAATTCGTAAAGTGTCTAAACTCCCCATCTCAAGTAGACACCTAGAGTCCCCCAATTTCACCAATCCCATATCATGGAAAGCAACTTCTGCTTTATTTTACCTGCTGGCAAGTAACACAAGGTGAAAAGGAAGGAAACATAGAAATCCACCAATCACTGCTCTAAAACTGCCCTATATTAAAGTTGTAACAGCATCAGTCTCTGATCTTGTGAGTGAGTTAGAAGCACAATAAAGGAGACAGAGCAATTTCTGATGACATACTTTTCTACTGACACAAGGATGGGAGTATGGCATCTGACAAAATGCCGTATGTCATTTTCACATGGATTCTCCAATATAAATGTTATGTAGTTGTCATTAATTAGACCGTATCCTTCCACATTTACGTATATATTTAAAAAGAAAAAAAAAACATCCTCATCCATATTAAAGTGTTTACATACATTTTAATATTGCTAAGTGTGCATTTCTAACCACATCTTTCTTTAAATATCATTTAATATATATATATATATATATAATGCTATATGGAGGAGGAAGGTACATATATTGCCACAACATGAAAATAAACATGAGTTTATGAAATTGGATCCCAGAAAAATAAGTAGCATGAGATTTTAATTCAGGAAGTGAAGATGACATCAATTCATAGCAATTGTGTTGGATACAATAGTAAGGTTGATGCCTAAGGACAGGTAATTAGGCAGTCAAAGACAAAGCTTTCATACATATGCATACCTTGGTCATCTCACAACTAAATAAGTACAAGAATACCAACCTTTACTTCTCATTTGGAATAAAATCTGAAGGCAAATTATTTTTCATCAAGGAAAATGACAGCTGGTGTGGGGGGGGAAGCACAGGAGACTTTTTGGCAAGGCCCTATATTTATTCTAACAATTTAGGATAACTTCCAACTGTCCCCCCCCCCTCCCCCGAGAGCTGTATAAAACTATGGCAGGTAGGTCAAAGAGATGGAGAGAGCAATATGAAAGGCTTTCCAGGCAAACAATGGCTTGATCTTTCATAAATAAAGAGGGACTAAGAAGGAGAAAATGTTTTATTTGCAAACAAATAACAGCTTTTATTCATGGCTACAGGGAAACTAAGCTTCAGTTTACTGGATTGCAATCTATTTTCAGTAAATGCTTACTACTCAACTTTCCTTTTTAATCAGGGCATTTTATCTTTGTGAACTTTTACTTATTACAGCATCATGATCCTTCCTTGCTAATACCCTATAAAGAGCTAATTAATAATAAGCTGCTGTAGTTCATGCAGATAGAACTGAGTGGAGAGAGAATTAGATATACATTATCTGGAAATAATGGTCACATTTTGAGAAACAACTAAAGGATTTTATTGACTAAAATGGCTTAACAAATGACACTTAAGTAATTCATTGGCAAGTTGGAACAAAAGCAGTGCTGGAAGCTAATTCAGTCATTTTTCTAACAGACATCAGCATTGAATTGGCTGCAGAATTTTCACTAGGATTAATTAATTCAAACTGAATTTTCCAGTAACTATGTTTTTATTTTAATGAAAAGTTCATTCACTCTAATAGTGTTTGGAAGAAAGGTTGAGGCTACGGTTAAGGTTAAAGTTAAGGTTGAGGTTGAGGTTGAGGTTAAGGTTAAGGTTAAGGTTAAGGTTAAGGTTAAGGTTAAGGTTAAGGTTAAGGTTAAGGATTTTTATTATCCAAAGGTTGCTTGTGACTCTACCATGTTAGAACTGATCTAAAATGTTAGGTCAGAACTGTGTCAAAATTTAAGGGTAATGAAATAACTCATCATTTTTCTCAGTGGCATTTTCTCTCATAGCTGGCAGCTACAATTTGTATATATAAATCATCTAGGAATTCTGTATCAAATCTCAGCAATTTTCTGGCATCTGGAGAACCATACATCACTTTTTCAGCGTAAAGCAAAGATGCAAAATGGGTACAGCCATGCCAAAAAAATATATTTGCAGGGCTACAAGTTGGTTGTCCCATTCTTGTAGAGATTTTGGGCGGTATCCTTCCAAATATCTGGAGGATGTCAGTTTGCAGAAGTCCTGGGTTTTAAATTTCACAAGAGATACCCTTTTACTCTCTGTGAGCACTAATTTGTGTTGATCCATATGCTGCATCTTTCTTATGAAGGTCCTGTTAGTAGTCAAATATTCTGTGCATGCATAGAGTATGAGCATCCTTGAGAATGGGAATCTAAGCTGAGCAATGTTTAGCAACTGCAGTTTTATTACTGTTACAAAAGGAGATTTATGTATGTGAAATATATTATAAACAAAGCCTAGCACCTAACTAGTTGCACTGATTTATTTGTATTCTGCCTTTATTATTTTTACAAATACCATAATTCAAGATGGTGAAAATATCCAGTAAACCTTCCTCCTCCTATTTTTCAACAACAACAGTAGCAACAAACCTGTGAGGTGGGCAGAAAGAGAGTGATTGGTCAGTCCAAGGTCACCCAGATGGCAAAGGTGGGACTTGAACTCACAATCTCCCGCTTTCTAGCTTACTGCCTTAACCACTAGACCAACCTGACTCTTTGCATCCTATCAGGAAGAGAATCAAACAGAGCCATGAGCATGTATGTACGACTAAGGAAGGAAGGACAAAAGAAAGAACCTCAGATTAGCAACCTCTTAATCAAGATACAGCAGAGTGATAGAAAAAGAAGGAAAACAAAGTAAATCCCAAACTTTCTATCTATAGTTCACTTACCCTCATGTGGTCCTTAAGTCATGAGGTGCTCCATGTTCACTGTCATTGTTTCTATGATGAGACAATTACCTTGCTGCCACAGGCCAGAGTTGGGTCCAATATTTATGGAAAAGATCATAAATCAGTGACAACCATCCCAGGTCCAATCCTTGGCATCTCCAAATACAAAAGGATTGTTGCCCCAAATTTAAAAAAAAAATGCTGAGAGTGCACAGAATCAATTAACATGGTTGCGCTGGGGAAACAATTTGATGAAACTGGTAGGACTTTCTGAGAAGTATGAGGCTTAAAGTGCCAAGTACTGGATATGTAGACAGCGGTGGGATTCAACCGGTTCTCCAAACTGCTTGGAAAGTTAACAACCGGTTCTCCCGAATAGGTGCGAACTGGCTGAATCCCACTACTGTAGTGTAGACGTTGAAGTGATGAGATAAAGATTGACAGATAAAATGGCTGCTGCAGTTAAAGAATTTCCAGTTTTCAACAAAACTGCCCCCTAGTGAATAATAGGTTCACTTAACAAGTGCAGATGTCACTTAATGGAAAGAAAAGATCATAAAACTTTACACCATCACGACTTCTAACCATAATGGGCAGGGTCCATTCCAGTTGTAAGTTGAAGAGTACTTGTGACTGTGAACTTACTTCAAGCATCAGGGTGCAAGTACATAAAGGTGAGATTTGTATGACGATGACATCAGTGGTGGGTTTCAATTTATTTTACTATTGGTTCGCATGTGCATGATGCTTCTGGGCATGCACAGAAGACAGGTAGGTGGAGCCTCCCACCACTGCTACCATTACTGGTTCACCCAATCTGTGAACCAGCAGAAACCCACCTCTGGATGTCATCATGCACACTGCATCACTGTGGCTTGTTGCAAAAAATATTGGGGGCTACATTGGTGTAAAAGTTCAGCTCAAATATAGACCTAAATCAATCCTTCTAATCAAATCTTTGAAATGAATTGTCTATTTGAATCCCAATAATTCAATTTAATTCAAATCAACTCAGCTCATCAAAGCAATGATTTGAGTCAGATCCTAATTACCTAGCCAGAATCTCATAGGCAATAATTCTCCTGGAGTATTTCTAAGATCTAGTAGTTTAGAAGGGATTTAGCCTCACCCTTCATATATGGTTATACATATGAGGAATGGATATTACCCAACTGAGCCATTTTAACCCAAATATTATTGCAAGATAACCATTCTTTATTTCTCCAGTGTGCAAAATGAATTTAATTGCAGTTTCATTTGTGATAATGACTTACATAATTTTCCATAATTTGATAGAATTTTTCTGTCTTAATGAAAAAGGGGGGAAATGCAGCTATATAGGGCAGTGGGAAATGCTCAGCTGGAAACGCTTAATTATTTGATATCATTTAAGAAATGCAGCTAAGGAGCATGCTTTTGCTGAATGGGGAATCTCTTGAAAAAGAGATGATTCATATATCCTTTGGGAGAAAAATCACAATGCGTGAAACTGAGATTTCATCATTTTGGAAGAAACTCAGTGTCCATCCAGTTTCCAAGTTTCCAATCAAAGATATTGGATAACATTCATTTTGGCTCTCGTGCTGTGTGTGGTCCTTCTAAAGGGACACTCCATTTTAGATGAGCATAGAATCCACCCAATTAGACTATAAAACCAGCAGGAAGACATTTAAGATATCTTGAAATTGTGTCCTGATTGTGAAGAAGGGAAAATCTATCTCTGCTCCATTCCTAGCAAATGACATTCGAGCTATTGTGACAGCAAAAATATATTTTGTGTAATGGGAATGTACTCAGGCAACAGTGAACGTGAAAGTCATCCAAAATGCAGGGTTGAACAGAATCTGAATGATGCTTGATGCATATTCTTGCAATGAGCAGAGACCTCGAGTTCCCTTAAGGCGCTAATCCCTTCAGGTGTTTTGGTACTCTATCCCCAGAGAGACTTAGCTTTTCCTGCTCTTCCTGTGGAGGTCCTACGGAAGGACATCTTTCTGCAAAGAGCTCAAATGGGCAAGCCTACCTGCTTCCAGCATGCAAAAAAAAGAACTTGGAATATTGCATCCTGTTTTGGTTGCCACTATATAGAAAAGTTGTTGGGACCTTAGAAAGAGTGCAGAGAAGAGCAACAAGGATGATTAGGAGACTGAAGGCTAACATATATGAAGAACAATTTCAGGAATTGGATATATCTAGTTTAATGAAAAGAAAGATGACATCATAGCAGTGTTCCAATATCTAAGGGACTGCCACAAAGAGAGGGTCAACCTATTCTCCAAAGCAGGACAAGAAGCAATGGATGAAAAGTAATCAAGGAGAGAGGCAACTGAAACTAAGAAGGAATTTCCTGGCAGTTAGAACAATTAATCAGTGGAATGACTTGCCTTCAGAAATTGTGGATGTGCCAACACTGGAGGTTTTTAAGACTTGACAACATTTGTCTGAAATAGTATAGGGTTTCTTGCTTCGGCAGGGGGTTGAATTGTAAGACCTCCAAGATCCCTTCCAACTTGGTTATTCAGTTATCAATCATTCTTGTGTGTGTATGTGTGTGTGTGCGTGCATGCGTGTGTGTGCACATGTTAACCATTTCTGGATAAGAATGAGTTGAGGAAGCGGAGAAAGAGAGGAATAGGCACCGACTTCTGCATTTGGGACTTGTAAATGCTTCTAATATCATAGGCCAATGATGGGGAATCTATGGCACATGTGCCACCTGTGCCATGTGGAGCCATTTGTTAGGGCATGTGAGGCATTGCCCTGTCAGCTCCAGTGCGTGCGCACTAGCCAGCTAACTTCAGCCTTCATTTTCAGCCAGTTTTCACCATTCCTGAGGCTTCCCTGAAAGCGCCATCTGAAGGGTGAAAAACAGCCCTTTGGGCAAACCGGAAGTCCAACCCCTTACTTGCAGGGTGCCATAGGGCTGTTTTTTGCCCTCTGGAGGCTTCAGGAGGCTTCCTTGAAGCCTCTGGAGGAGACAAATGGCCCTACGGGCAACCCGGATGTTCAGTAATGAACTTCCGGGTTGCCCATAGGGGCATTTTTTGCCCTCTGGAGGCTTCAAGGAAGCATCCTAAAGCCTCCAGAGGGTCTCTGGGGGGGAGGCCTTTTCGCCCTCCCCAGGCTCCTAGAAAGCCTCTGGAGGCTGGGTAGGGTGAAAAATGGATCCATCATGCGTAAAAAGCAGGGTGAGGGAGGGAATTGCACACGCATGCATGCAGGGGGGGTTGCACACATAGAATTATGGGTGTGGGCATGCCCGTGCATGCCCCCCCTGTGCTCCCCCTGCTTTTGGCACACGATGGCAAAAGTTTAGCCACCACTGTCATAGGCCCTCACTGAACATATTTGTGCAAAGTGTTGGCTAACCCAGCCAAATAATTCTGAGTTTCCCAAACTATCTAAGTGGATAGAAGCCAACCTAAATGTTAAGGGCAGGAAATCAGGAGTGCAGGCAGTTCAATTGAATATTGATTTACTCTATGGTAATGCTCTCTACAAGAATCTGAAGTACTAGCGGTCAAAGTGAGCTGGCAGGAGATGAGAGTCAACAGAATTCAAGGTGGGCTTGACTTAGATCTCCTATGGGCATGAAGGGATTTGAGATTGATGATGTGTTTGACCCTGCCTTCAGGCTCAGCCTGGTCATCTCCTACATCTCCTAATGCTTATAAATATATTGCATTGCACAAGTATTTCCCATGTATACAATCCATAATATTTAAGGATTTTTTCTCTCTCTAAAATTCTAAACATGCGATTCTCTACTAAATCCAACATAAACTCATTTCTCTTTAGCAGCAATTGGTAGGTGGAGCAAGGGAAGGTGTAACATTTAGCCGCAATGTTGAAAATGCTGATTATGGTCACAGATCAAAAACAACTTCCTTCTGGCCACTCCCCTAGCAGAGAGGCGATCAAATTGACACAAATTTATGTTTAGAAGGGAGAATCTCAAGGGACAGGAATTACCAGTACTGCTTCTTCAAAAGCACACAGGGGCAGACACTAACAGAGAAAGGATATTGTGATGGCTGTCATTGACGGTGTTGAAGAAAGAATAGCAATAGCAATAGCACTTAAATATATATACCGCTTCACAGTGCTTTTACAGCACTCTCTAAGGGATTTACAGAGTCAGCACATTGCCTCCAAATAACTGGGTCCTCATTTTACCGACCTCGGAAGTATGGAAGGGCTGAGTCAACCTTGAGCCTGCTGAGATTTGATCTGCCAAACTGCTGGCAGCCGGTGATCAGCAGAAGTAGCCTGCAGTACTGCCTTCTAACCACTGTGCCACTGCAGTTTAGAATGTTAAATCAGACCAAAATGAAGGCTTCACTATAATAGAATAACAGAGTTGGAAGGGACCTTGGAGGTCTTACAATCCAAGGGTGTCAAACTCATGTGACGTTTTATGATGTTTTTCCCATTCGTGGCCTGTGCATGATGCATCAAACCCATGGGCCACCAGTTTGACACCCATGCCCTGTACCATTTCAGACAAATGGTTGTCCAATCTCTTCTTTAAAATCTTCAGATTTCTTGGAGCTCCCATACCTTCTTGAGTCAGTACTGGGAGATGAGAGGCCTGACGCATATGTTCTTGCAAGTCTCTATATAGGAATGATTGAAAATTCATTTCTGTGGTGTAAGCTGGCACTGAGTCACAAGAGGGAGGGGATCTTTCCCAGGGGGCTAACAGGTAAATCACCCTTGAGTCCTTGTTATGTAGAAAGAGGCCAATTAATGTCAGGCACAAGGAACCAAGAACAATACTCAAAACTGTTCAAAGTTGTTTCTTTATTGTTGCTCACCCACAGAGTCACTTATTGGGGAGATGGGAGGCCTATGCATTTCATAAATAAATAAAGTAAATCGACAGGAATCTTGCCAGACTAAAGTACACTCTGCATAACTAGCAGATATACTCTGTAAAGGTTTGAGGATTCCTCCTCAGCCTCTTTCTACACATCAAGAACTCAAGCCTGATTTAGCTCTTAGTTTTTTGGGAAAAGTCTCCTCCCTCTTGCAATTCAGTGCCATATCCCACCACAATTTCAATCTTTATGCCTCTTGGTAGCTATCGTAGACTCTTTAAATCAGAATTTGATTCTAGTTCATATGAATGAAGGCAAATATGCATGTCCCAGGATAATGTTGCAGGATCAATCTGGGTCATTCACTGGAATCAAAAGTTTAGTCTTGCAAGCTTTTGGACCCATGCTAGAATCCTTCTTTGAGCAACTGGGATACACACCAGAATGTGTGCTTTGTGCATCATATTTATACAATGCTTGGTTATGTAGGGCTTTTTAGTTGTTGATTGGGTTGTTGATGAACAGTTATTAAGTCATTGGCAGTTGTTTCCTTGGTTGCCAAGTCCTTGGCTTCTAAACCAGCATGGCTGCATAAAGTACTCTCTGACAAATTGAAAGACAAAAAAGTTAAGTATAAAAAGTGGGAAGAGGGGGACATAACTAAGGCAGAATATCAGCAAATAGCCCAAGCCTGTAAAGATGAAGTAAGGAAAGCTAAGGCTCACAATGAAGAAAGGCTTGCCACAAAAGTAAAAAATAACAAAAAAAGCTTCTTCCAACATGTTAAAAACAAGAAAAAGGTTAAGGAAACAATTGGCCTATTGCTGGGAGAAAGTGGCAAGAAGGTGACAAGCAATAGGGAGAAAGCAGAACTATTTAACTCATTTTTTGCATCTGTCTTTACACAAAGGGATAAAACAATCCAATCTATCAAAAACAGCACCACAAAAATCAGATTAGGAACGCAAATTGAAATAGGGAAGAAAATGGTAAGTAAGCACCTGTCTACCCTAGACGAGTTCAAATCACCAGGACCGGATTGATTACACCCCAGGGTTCTGACGGAACTGGCAGATGAGATCTCAGAACCACTGGACTATATCTTTCAGAGATCCTGGGGAACTGCCAGAGGACTGGAAAAGAGCTGATGTGGTTCCCATCTTCAAAAAAGGGGAAAAAAATAGATCCAGGAAACTACAGACCTATCAGCCTGACTTCAAAGATTCTGGAAAAGATAATCAAGCAACGAATTAGCAAACACCTAGAAGTAAACAAAGTAATAGCCAAAAGCCAACATGGGTTTGTCAAAAACAGATCATGCCAGTCTAATCTTATTGCATTCTTTGACAAAGTGACAAAATTGGACCAGAGGAATGCCCTCGATATAGTTTACTTGGACTTCAGTAAGGCATTTGATAAGGTAGACCATAACCTACTACTAGATAAAGTAGAAGAATGTGGGTTGGACAGCATCACCAACAGATGGATTCATAACTGGCTGACCAACCGCACTCAACGTGTACTCCTCAATGGAACTTCATCTATATGGAGGGAAGTATGCAGTGGAGTAACCAAAGGCTCTGTTTTGGGCCCAGTGCTCTTCAACATCTTCATCAATGATTTGGATGAGGGAATAAATGGGGAACACTCCAGAAGACAGGCTTAAGATACAGAAGGATCTTGAAAAACTTGAACATTGGACACTATCTAATAAAATGAAATTCAGTGGTGAAAAGAGTAAGGTTCTACATTTAGGCCAGAAAAACAAAATGCACAGGTACAGAATAGGTGGTACCTTGCTCAATAGCAAACTGTGAGAGGGATCTTGGAGTCCTAGTGGACAACCATTTAAATATGAGCCAGCAGTGTGCAGCAGCTGCCAAAAAGCCAACACAATTCTAGGCTACATAAACAGAGGGATAGAATCAAGATCATGTGAAGTGTTAATACCACTTTATAATGCCTTGCTAAGGTCACATGTCGAATACTGCATTCAGTTTTGGTCGCCACGATATAGAAAAGATGTGGAGACTCTAGAAAGAGTACAGAGAAGAGCAACAAAGATGATTAGGGGACTGGAGACTAAAACATATGAAGAATGGTTGCAGGAACTGAGCATGTCTAGTTTAGTAGAAAGAAGGACTAGGGGAGACATGATAGCAGTGTTCCAATATCTCAGGGGTTGCCACAAAGAAGAGAGAGTCAAACTATTCTCCAAGGCACCTGAGGGCAGAACAAGAAGCAATGGGTGGAAACTAATCAAGGAGAGAAGCAACTTAGAACTGAGGAGAAATTTCCTGACAGAACAATTAATCAGTGGAACAACTTGCCTCCAGAAGTTGTGAATGCCCCAACACTGGAAGTCTGTAAGAAGATGTTGGATAGCCATTTGCCTGGAATGGTATAGGGTTTCCTGCCTAGGCATGGAGTTGGACTAGAAGACCTCCCAGGTCCTTTCCAACTCTGCTATTGTATTAAGTACCAGATAAGTTGGTGATAAATCAGTAAATCTATCTCAGATCCATAATCTATCTTATTTTGGGAGTTTTGTTAAATGCCCCTGCTAGGAATGATCACCATGCCACTTTCTGGAAGTAAAAACTAGCAAGTCGTTGATGAAAATGGTCCCTCCTTTAAAATGCCTGCAGATGCCGGTGATTAATAAAGCTCATCATAACACATTATATTTACCAAGTCCTCCTTTAAACGTGTTGGCTTCCTAAATTATTTTGACGTCTCTCCAGTTTAGTTTATGTTCTGTAACGGAGAAGCTGCTGTGCGACAGATGGCACTGTGTTTGCATAACAAATGCTCTTCTCAGGTCAGCATAATACAAGGTGGTTGATTGGGGGGACCACAGTATTCAAAAGAAGAATGGGATCCCTAGGCAGCTCCTTTCACAGTGAGGAAAATCAATCAATCATCCAGCATGTTCGCTCTCCTGCCCTGGCGGACAGGAAACAGAAGCCCCCATTTTATATTATCTTATAGAGAGACACAAATGCAGAGAAAGGAAGAGTTCATTAACTAGCACAGCTGGCGGCCTGCAGTGAGACTGTGGGCAAGCCTGAGAAACATTGGCCCAAAACTTGCATGCCTCAACCAAATCTTCCATGACTGAAAAATGAGTGAGAGACCTTGGCGCTTGAAGTTAGAATACAGGAGAGAGAGAAGGAGGGAGGACAAACAGGAATAAATTCTGAGCAGATTTATTGCAGTCAGATGAAGGTAACAGAAGGCTCTGCTTCAGAAGGACCCAGCACTGAGTGATAAGAGCACCTGCCCTCTTGCAGGAAAAGAAAAAGTTGCCATCAATGACATCCAACACCAAGTTCTTGTTTTCTCCATTGAGTTTCAGAAAGGCTGTTGTAATTAGGGCAGTGCAGCGCATCAGACTTAAGGCAGAAACATCATCCAGACATCCAGGTTCCCCTCATAATATGTGCTAGTTGTTCCCGACTCTACTCTGCTCATCTTTGTTTCAAAGCTGAAGATCCAGCGCTATCCGAAGACGTCACTGTGATCATGTGGCCGGCATGACTAAACACCAAAGGCACACGGAACGCTGTTATCTTCCCACCAAAGGTGGCCCCTATTTTTCCACTTGTATTTTTACACGCTTTCAAACTGCTAGGTTGGCAGAAGCTGGGACAAGTAACGGGAGCTCACTTTATTATGTGGCGCTAGGGATTCAAACTGCCGACCTTTCTGATTGACAAGCTCAGTATCTTAGCCACTGAGCCACCGTGTCCCTAGATCCAGACTTTTAAAGGTGAGGCATAAAAGCATGCACGTGTTGGCAACCCCTTAAAACCAGGAAGCATGTTCTCATAAGTGCATTGCGGTTGCAGAGGACAGATTTGTAACTGTGTAAAAAAAGAGGCAGTTGCTTTAAAAAGGAGCAAACAGGAATTGCCTGCTTAACTCTTGCGTTCTGAGAGTAAGTTTGCCCTCAGATCTGAGGCACAGATCACTTACCAGGTCTCTGGAAGCAGTTTGCAAATGAATTGAAAGAATGAAGTCCACAAGATGAGGTTTATTAAGACAGCAATGTCAGGAGTGGAATAAAGCATGAGACCTCAGTCAGATGAGTTTAGCAGAAATATATAAAGACACCTACCATTGGAAGTTTACAATATATGGAAGTACTGGCACCTTCTATCAGATTTAGCTGATTTGCCAAATTCTGTTTCAAGAAAGTCAACCTTATTGCATTCATCCATAGACTGCTAACATCCTGATTAAGCCCCCACAACATTTTCTATACAGAACAGCCCTGTGCTCCATCTTCCAAGGCAGTTTTTTGCAATAAAACAAAAACATAAAGGATGGGGTTAAAGAGAAACCATGTCAGTTGACTAAGCAAATATTGATGTACATTATGAAAAAGAAAATTGTGGTTAAGAGTGCTTCATTTGCTTCACCCCAATTCAGATAGCCTTATAAACTAACTAGACAAGTTGTGACCCATTTGAGTCATCCTTCTTTTCATAATATAAGCCTTGTTGGCACAGTGGTTAGAGTGTAGTACTGCAGGCTACTTCTACTGACTGCCGGCTACCTGAAATTCGGCAGTTCGAATCCCACCAGGCTGAAGGTTGACTCAGCCTTCCACCCTTCCGAGGTGGGTAAAATGAGGACCCAGATTGTTCGGTGGGGGGAGCAATAGACTGACTCTGTAAACCGCTTAGAGAGGGCTGTAAAGCACTGTAAAGTGGTATATAAGTATAAGTGCTATTAATTACTAGTGCTATGGGCTAGTGACATTTTCCTTCCCCACATGAATCTTGGTGAAGCCTCCTTCTCCATCTCCTCCTCCCCCTTGGTAGATTTGCAGAGATGCCTGCCACTTTCCTGGTAGTAGGAGGAACAAAAAGAGCCACAAACCATGAAGTAACCAACACTCATGTTCTACATCCCTGTGTCTTCCTAAGGTATCCCTTCCTTCAGGGACAAAGAGGGCTCACATATCAACTACTAGCCAGTTTTTCTTATATCAGCATATCTTCAATTACTAAC
The DNA here is from genome assembly GCF_051295495.1 of Thamnophis sirtalis. Lineage (NCBI taxonomy): Eukaryota > Metazoa > Chordata > Lepidosauria > Squamata > Natricidae > Thamnophis > Thamnophis sirtalis. The sequence continues at coordinate 40,015,468 of NW_028261383.1, forward strand.
TTGTCCTTCCATTGCTCCAACCACCAATAAGAGATTTAAATTTTTGGCCTCAGTTCCAAAGCAACTAATCACTGCTTGGCTATTGGGCCTTGCCACCATCCAACTGGGCACAGGGGCCAGAGGGAGGCAAGAAATAGGGCAGGGATACATGCTCCCTACTGTGATGCTGCAGCAGCCACAACTTTGCAAATATAACTGGTGTGAGGAACCCTGCAATTTCGATTACACAAATGTAATGAGTATTTTACATGTATTCCTTAAGTTAGCCCATTTGAGGTACCTCGATTCAAACATTATTGCCCCATGATGCATCTTTTCACCCAAATGAAGGTTACAAACAGACAGGAGAGTTTTAAAAGTATGGAGAGATATATATTATATCTCTATTCTTTCTACCGAGCTCTAAGAATTACATCCGATATAAGCATAGGTTTGCAGACAAAACCATCCTTTCTCTTGCATAAACCAAATGGAACGGGTTCCCAGTGAATCAAATTTGACTTTGAAATCATATCAACTCATCATTTGCATCATTTGTTTAATTTGCACAATGCAGCTGCCCCAGGCTGTTCTGCAAAACTGATTTTGTCAAAGTAAAAAAAACAAAACAAAACAAAAAAACCTGGATTTTTTTTAAATTGTTTCACAACTGCAGGCCATATTTGGAACGTGCGAGGAATATTGATAATTTTGAAATCTTATTCTTGGAAACCACACACAAAAAATTAGCCTGATAATTAAAGATGACACCTTTGGAAAACTGTGACCATTCAAGCAGGAAGATCCATAAATGTTTTATTAATGGATGCAATTTGCAAAGGTAACACCTACTTCTTAACCAGGGGGATGCATATTGTTGTTATCCCAGAAAAGCCTAGTTGTTGTTGTTGTTGTTTTTCTCAAGAGAAATTCCTTGGCAGTATTGGTAGTTGAGGATCAGTTCCCCAAATTTCAATACTGGAAGTTGCTGCACTTAATGTACAGAGCTTTAACTTCTTTTTTGTAACGGCAGAAACCTGGATGTTGAAGTTTCTGCCTCCCCTTGCAATCCTGGAATATTAAAATATATTAAATAAATTGGACATAGAGATATTGGGGGAGTTAAAGTGCCAGACCTATTGCCATTAATGAGCAAGTAGACTCTCTACAAAGTGACTTATCAGAACCTGCCTGCTTCTCATATCTATTACTGTAATGACCTTGAAAGTTGACATGTGCTCTCTCTTAACCTAGCGAACATGCCAAGGATAATCAATTAGGGTTGCAATTAAAATTTATACTTTGTCTAGCAAACTCTTCCTGGCTTTCAAAAACTTCTTAACAGAGGCTGTCACCACACTGAGAGAAGATAAATATTAATTTCTTGTTGCCTCTACTTTTTTCCCCCATGAAGACTATAACTAATGTATTAAAGTGCATACTATTTTTCTCTCTTAACTTTCAGCACATTTAGTTAACTTTCAGCATTGAATGTCAAGGGATAATTACCGCAGTTAGTGGCAATTTATCATTTCTCAGTTGGATTCTCGAGCTTTCATTGGATGCCCATGGAAATGTGTTAGCCTACCTTATTGTGCAATTAGGATAATAAACACTTTAAGGATTTCATCTTTTTGTTTAATTTGGTACAATTTATATTTATAGGGTTAGGATTTTTTTGTTATTTGAATTTTGGCATAGAGTTAGGACTTTTGTCTTTGACCAATGTAATAGCTTGAATTGCTATCAAGACAGGTACATACATGCCTACAGTACATGACAAATCTGCATGTAAAATAAGCTCAGAGATCAAGATGGGTGTAGATCTCAGCTAGATTTTAAATGTAGGCAGGATGTGTCCTACCATCACCTTCAGTTTGCTATAGAATTAGATGCCATCAGGTTGAGCTCAATTCTTAGTGACTCCTACTTTGGCCTATGTCCTTCATTTTGGTATCTGCAGCTGTTCCAAGGATATTCTAGTTACATCCCTGATCAGAGGTGGGTTCCTACCAGTTTGGACCAGTTTGGCCGAGTAGGTAGTAACTCAGCTGGCCACGCACCCAAATAGGTTTTATCGGCATGACCATCTTGTTTTTTGCTTCTGTGCATGTGCAGAAGCAATTTTTTTTACTTCTGCACATGCGTGCCTAGTGTGCATCAAGCATGCGTGCACCAGTAAATGCGTCCCTGAGCAAACCGGCAGTAAAAGAAGCAGGAACCCACCCCTGTCCCTGATCATATCCATCCAACTCATCCATTGTCTTACTTTTCTTGTACAAAGTCAAGTCAACTTTACCCAGCTTTCTAGCTTCTTCTACTATATCAGCTGCTCATATCACTGTAACTTCCTCCTCATTGTTCATGACTTTAAAGCAGCAATCTTTATCTCATACAGAATTGTGCAACTAATTCTTCTTGAAGTTGATGCTATTCTTAGCAATTGTTTTCAAATCCTTAATTTAATCATGGTTTTTCCCACACTTTCTTCGCACGCTCTCTCTTTTAAATAGATTTGGGGATAACATATTCCCTAGCCTAGTTCCCATCCATATTCAGAAGTACTCAAGATTCTTCAAATTTAATATTTAAAGTTGCTTCTTGTATAGGTTCTCAGAAGAATAATGAGATGTTCTGGTATGTCCATTAACCCTAAGATATTTCACTTTATAATACAATGTATACAAAGGACTTGCTCTTATCAATAGAATAAAGGTAAGTATCCTTATATTCTCTGGCTCTCTTTGTTATCCATCATGCAACTATCTAATGGTGCGTCCTTAGAATTTTGGCTGCTGCAGCATCCCCATTATTATGATGTCATAGTTTGCACTCAGATCAGAAACACCAAAGTACTTCTGGGTTGAAAGGATTAGCCAGTGACATCATCGTTGCCCTGAGGACACCCAGTTGGGGCCTCTTTTCATATAGAGATTTATTGCAGTCAGATGAAAGTAGCAGAAGGCTCTGCTTTGGAAGCATCCAGAGTTGAGCAATACAGCTGGAGTAAAGGACGAGAGTTCAATCCTGCCCCATGGGAGCTCTCGGGTCACAGAATGGCTAACCTCCTGCCCAGCTTTCCAACCACTCAAGCCATCAGACTGCTCATGATGTCATAGTGAGTTATGGTCACCTGATTGCGATATTTCTGATGGCTTCCTTCAAGTAAAGTCAATGCGGGAAGTCAGGAGGAAGTCAGCTAGAATAGAACGAATGGAAGGGACCTTGGAGGTCTTCTAGTCCAGCCCCCTGTTCAAGCAGGAGAACCTATACTATAAGAGACTCTTCTTAAAAACATCCTGTGATGGAGCGCCCACGATTTCTGGAGGCAAGCTGTTCCACTGGTTAATTGTCCTCATTGTTAGGAAGTTTCTCCTTAATTCTGTGTTGCTTCTCTCTTAGTTTCCAAACATTGTTTCTTGTCCTGCCCTCTGGTGCTTTGGAGAATAATATGACCCCCTTTCCTTTGTGGCAGCCCCTCAAATACTGGATTACTGCTATCACATCACCCCTAATTATTCTTCTCTTTAGACTAGCCAGACCCAAAACCTGCAGCCGTTCTTCATATATTTTATTCTCCAGGCCTTGTGTTGTGATTACCTAAGGGTCTCACTTAATGACCCACATGGTTTTTGTCTAACTATGGGCACCAAAACTGCCAGATTTGTTGGTGCTGTGCAATGTGGTTACATGACACTGTGCTTCATGACCAGGCAATTTGGAGTTCCTGGTCCTAATTGCTGTTGTAAGCCTACTTTCTGTTCTGACCTTGGCTTCTCAAGAGCATGAAACAAACTCCTTGTCCTGACAAAAAACCTTTTTATTAATTTACTGTGAATTCTGCTCATTCACATCCAGCAAAGTCTTTCAAAGGAGGATCTACAGTCACATACCTTATCTGGCTTGGAGAGCTGACAGGCTGATATCTGCAAAACCTGGCAAGGAGTCTTGGAGAGTCATGAACCAATTAAACAAACTAATTGTCTCCACTCCCCTTTCGCTCCTCTTTTATTTCCTCTGGGAGAGGCCATTCATCATCCACCTGTGGCCTTTCTCCCAAGTTGACCCCTGTTCTTTAGCTGTTCCCAACTCTGCGCATGCACACACTGGGAACAGGCTCCAGCTGTTTGTCTGCCTCACTGATGTCTGACTCTGAAGGCAGCTGATAACTGGCATATGGCTCTGGCCCCCTCTCTGCCTCTGACACAGAGCCCTCATCAGAGCCTTCCCCAGACTCCAGGACTGGCCCATGTTCCTCCCCAACCTCTTTACTGTCCGAATCTGCTGCTAGCTTAATTGGCCACTGGCAGGCCCCAACACTTTCAAATACCTGGCAGCAAATCTAGACTAACCATACAGGCAAGAGAGAGAACAAAAATGAAGAAACAGAAATCATTCCACAAATGTTTCCCAACATATTCTACAACTGTTTTCAGAAGCTTGGCATCAATATTTATCAAGATGGATAACAGGAGTAATATCTCTTTGTACATGAGATGGATATTGATAAGAATACAAATAAAAGAGCACAATAGGTATTGTTTTTTCTCTTTCGGATTGCTGTGCCGATAAACTATTGATGTCATTTTTTCCAAGTGAATCAAATTTTTTATCTAGATTGGATATTATTTTCAGCAATAACAGTGGTGCAATACTGAAAGAAAGCAAACATTTCACCTACGTTCACTGCTGACTCTTAACATAATAAAGTTAAGATATAATATAGGATAGGAAAATTTTAATTCATCATTTTCTTTTTGTCAGTGCTAGCCTGCTTCTTAAACTTTGTCATGCATTTAACATTTAACCCTATGAGATCTATTTGTGAAATTATGCCACCTCTACTCTACAAAGTCAAACACGTTATGCAAGAAACATTAGATTTAAAAACTCTGCACACATTGGCAGTTAAGATGTCAGGTACGAGTGGGCAAATAATGTCACAATTTGAAGTAACCCTGGCAGTTTTCTCTTTAGACCTCTGTATCTGTGGAAAAATAGCTAATATTTTATACTTATTAACAATGTGATGACTGAAATCTAAAGAAGGTGTTTTCTTTTCCAAGAAAGGTAATACTTATTCCCAGTTTAACTACATAACAAGGTATATCATAAATTTCTCTATCTAGCTATACTGCTTCTGCTATCTTTTATTCCCAAACACCTTTCTCCCCCTTCAAAATCAAATCCTAATTCTTCAAAAGTAGTGAGGTATTTCATAATTTAATAATATGGAACAAGTAATTGTTTGAGGAGATATTTATGATTTCATTTGATTCTACTGTTAATCAATAGTAATCCATTCATTCTTTCATATATATATATATATATATATATATATATATATATATATATATATATATATATATATATATATATATATATATATATATATATATATATATATATATATATATATATATATATATTTTAAGTTACTTTACAAGTCTACAAATTCTACTGTTGTAAATGTTGTCGTGTGGGACAGAGACGCAGGAGCCATGGATGCAAGACAGATCTTTATTATGACAGAGATGACAGCGATTTTAACTTTCCCTGAACGGCCAGGGTATTTATACTAGAACTCAGACCAACTGTCAAAATGACCAGCCAATCAGGCCGCAGCTGGTATTTGCATATTCAATATTCAACACTCCTTCCCCCCAGTTCTAAAGACCAAAATGACCAGCCAATCAGGCCGCAGCTGGTATTTGCATATTCAATATTCAACACTCCTTCCCCCCAGTTCTAAAGACTATTTGCATATTCAAACTCTCTCCTTCCCCCCAGTTCTGCGCATGCGTCGTTTTTGCTGGATTGCTGGTGAGTCCTACGTAGCGAAAATTGGGAACCAGGATAGAAATCAGGTCCTTTGGGGTCTTTGCGGCGGGGGAGCTCTTGTTGTGTTTTAGAGAGGCTCTCGCTGGGTCGAGAGGCAAGCGGTGGCCACGTAGAGAGAGCTTCAGTCATCCTGGGCTCCTCGAGTGCTCTTTTGGAAGAAGCGGCACGGAACTAGGCTTTGTAGAGGCTAGCGGTGGAGCTGTAGACGGAGGCAAAGCGGAGGCAAGTGGATTGCACAGGTGTAGAGGCGTGCTCAGGTGTAGAGGCGTCCGAGCGGCTTTATAGTTAAGGCGGCCGAATCCAGAGGAATAATTCAGGTCTGATAGTGTAACGAGGAGTGGCCAGAGGAGTAGGTCAGCTTGGTGTATATAGTGAGTGTGCTAGCGAGTGTATATAGCCAGGCGGCCATGTTGGAGAGGCTGTGCGGTTGTGAGCGGGGATCGGTCGAGCGGCTGCTACCAGAGGGCAGACTTCAGAGGCGCTAAAGGCGGTTACTGGTGGAAGCTTCGGTTACTGATGAAAGCTTCGGGTTGCTCTTCAAATTTATGTAGGCTGAGCCCCTTCAAATTTCGACAGGCTGAGCGAGCATAGCCGGTGCATGCTAGGTGGCAGCTTGGAGAATGAGGTGGTTTGTTGAACGCGGCGGTTGGAACGAGGCGGTTGGTTGAGCTGGTGGCAGGCAGGCAGCGGCCCCATGCGCAGTTTAGCCGTCGCGGTCCATAGTTCGTCCCTGAGTAGCGGCGGCGGCTCCAGTCGAGGTTAAGCGTAGAAAGCCCATCCCTTGGACGGATGGAGGCCGTGCCTGATTGCTTACTCAGGTTGGCTAAAACCCGGAGGCTCACGGCGGTGGTTACTGCTGCTGACGCTTGCTGGCCAAGGCGGCAGCTCTGACAGGCCCTCAATGGAGGAAAGAACAGAATTTTTTTCCCTGCGTTCACGTTGGCTGATGTTGTTCCCTCGCTTCTGTCTTAGGCTCTGCGGGAATCGCATCCCATCCTCGTCACCAGTGTTGTAAATGTTGTTGTGTGGGACAGAGACGCAGGAGCCATGGATGCAAGACAGATCTTTATTATGACAGAGATGACAGCGATTCGAACTTTCCCTGAACGGCCAGGGTATTTATACTAGAACTCAGACCAACTGTCAAAATGACCAGCCAATCAGGCCGCAGCTGGTATTTGCATATTCAATATTCAACATCTACTTAAGTGGAAATTCTCCCGACTTGCATTTAGTCCTTTGGCCATACAAGAACTTTTAAGCTGTAGATACATCTAGCCTCAACTTGCAACAGTTCATTTAGTGACCATTCAGAGTTACAACGGCACTGAAAAAAGTGACTTATGATCATTTTCACACTTACAACTGTTGCAGCATTCACACAGTCATGGAATAAAATTCAAATGCTTACAACTGACTTACATTTATGATCCCCTTTTGCAACCTTCTGACAAGCAAAGTCAATGGGGAAGCCAGATTCACTTGAGGAGGAGGAGGAGGA